>NW_016820554.1:109086-180154 GCF_001698545.2 Rhinopithecus bieti | reverse complement strand
AATATACAGCATCTATGAAAAACATACAGTTTACATCATACTTAATGATATGGGTTTGAATAATTTGTACCTAGGACTGGAAAAAGAGCATGGATGTTTACTCTTTGCACTGCTAATAAAAGCAGTTGATTCCTGAACACACGGGTTTGAACTGTGAAGGTCCACATATAGGATAATTTTTTTCCCAAAAATACATTGGAAAATTTTGGGGAGATTTTTTTTTTCACAGTTTGAAAAAAACTGACAGATGAGCCACATAGTCTAGAGATGTTGAAAAAATTAAGAAAAGTTAGGCATGCCATGAATGCATAAAATACATGTAGATTTTATTCTATTTAAGCATTAACTGTTTATGTTTTTTGTAAGGTTTCAGGTCAGCATAGGCTAGTAGTAGTTCAGTTTTCGGTGAGTCAAAAGTTTTACATGGATTTTTCACTGTGTAGGAGGGAGTTGGTGGTCCTAACTCCTTTATTGGTCATGGGTCAAATGTATTTTATAGGCAGTCTAAGACAATGCAGTGAGACCCAGAAGAGAAATTAAAGGCATACAGATGGGAAAGGATGACATAAAACTGTCTTTATACAGTGATGGCATGATTATATCTGGAGAGATTCCTAAGGATTTAGGAAGGGTTATCTATTACTTTCCTATAATAATGTTTAGCAAGAAAATGAGATATACGATTATAATATAAAAATCAAGTATAATTCTATACACTACTTACAGTTTTGAAAAGTGAAGTTAAGAAATGATTTCTTTCACAATATTATCAAGATGAACAAACACTTTTAACAACAGAAATTCAATTTCTGCATACTGAAAACCATGAAACATTGCTGAAATGAAATAAAATACTACTGTGAAATGCAAAGAAAAACACTATATACATGCAATAATGGGAACAAACCTCAAAAAAGGGCCAGACACATAACTACTTTTTGCGTGATTCCAAATCTATAAAATTCATGAGAAGAAAAAATTATAAAAATAGAATAAGATTAGTAGTGGTCTGGGGTTAGGAATCATGATTGATCTTTGGAGTGAAGAGAATAATCTAAACTGGGATGTGGAGATGGTCACCTAATTGAATACGTTTATTAAGTCTCATTGAAAAGAACAATTAAAATGAGTGAATTAAAGGGAATGTAAATTTTGCCATGATAAAGTAATTTAAAGAGAAAAATAATCATATGAATATAAATAAAAATATTCTCTGAAACAAAAATCTGACAGAGATAAAAAAGAGAGAGAACAGAACAGTGCTGAATATTTCCCAAATGTGACATTTGATCAAAACAAAGGAAACAAAGCCTCCAATGGTTTATTCAGAATCTACTCTGAAAATATTATAATCTCTATAGATTGACCTAAGACAGTTATGAGACTATTTAAAAACTGACACAATGAAATTTTCGAAGTGCTAAAACATTAGCTATCTTGATAGACATTTTATTCCAGGATCTGACACAGTATGAGGTCAATAAATTTTGATTGGATAAATGAATAAACATAATTTGCTATTTTAATTTAGGTCTCTAGTGATTTAATTTAGACTTTCATGCAAATCTTTATTATATATTTGCGTACATTTGTTAGACAAGTCAACTGAATATAACAGAAATATCAGCATTAATCATAGATTAAAGTGCAAATGTATTATGTTTGCGGTTATGTTTTTCTGACATCTGAAGTGGATTAATAAACAGAAACCAATTAATTGCTTCGCTTGTTTCTATGGAATGACATTCTCTGGAAAACCACTAGGGTTTTGGATAAAAACTACTTCAATGTAAGCATTATGCGTTATGTGATATTTATTGTTGATTAACCTAGAAGGAAATAGCATTTATTGTAAAAACAAAAATTTTAAATTAAATATTAGCTATTAAGCAAATATAAAATCATTATGTGCTATATATATTTATATATGTATCATGAAGGAAATGTTTTATTTTAAATTAAACATTTTATTCATAACTGCAGGTGCACCTTTCAATGATTTAATTGAACATTTTATTAGAAAAATATTCTGAGTTTTTATAAAAAGGTACTACTCAGCTTGAACAGCATTCTTAATGTATGTATACATACAATCATTTTCTACTTTAATTCAAATAAGCTCATAGAGCCCAATTCATACTTATCCTTTGTTTTCATGTATTGAAGTGCTTTCATTAAAATAATGTATAAAAAGAGACCTTTTCTCACTATGTTCAAGTAGAGATTTCATATTCATTAGTTTGAGATATACTGTTGGTGTCTTTCTTCCCCATTCATAGTAAACACAATCAACCATTCTCTTTTTGACATAGTTCAGGGAGACAGGCTTTGATCCAACTGACTCTTGGCTAAGCCTCTAGACTCTGGGACTCAAACAGATCAAAACTACTGATTCTAGGATAAAGACTTTGAAACTTTATGTTTCCCATGGAAAGACTTTACAGTTCATTCTCTTTAAGTTTCGCATATTATTAGAACATTTTTACTGAGATGAAAAAAATGAGCATGGGTAAATATATAATGATTTTAAAAGCACTTTTGTCTTACGACAATTAAATTAGTTTTCAATTAAGAAATTTTTTTAAAACTAGGTTTATTTGTACTCTCCTGAATTTTAGACATAAAAAAATCTTAATAAAGTTTCATATTAAAAGTTATAATTCTAAAATTACAGTTAAAAACTAAGGAGTTTTTTATTTCACAGCTTTTAGTCAGTGTCATTTGCATGTCCTGGTTTTGTAAGTTTAACTCCCTGATCTTTCAGAACAATCCACTAGCAAATTGACCTCAAAATTAATCAAATTTTTAATTTGATTCATAGATATAGTGTCATGCTTTGTAGTTAGAAACTGAGCAACACACACACACACACACACACACACACACACACCACAGACTTTTCCCTAAAACAAGATAATAATGCATTTAAAAAAAATTTCCAGACATTTTAGGAGTTCAAAATCTTGAAGTAACAAGACTTATCACGACAATGCTCTGGGTGTCCTTCCCTTTCAGATGAAATCTGGACTGAGTACTGATTGACAGTGTGAATATCCAGCCTTGGAACTTACATAACTCCTACCATCATCTCTCTGGCTAGTTACCTAAGGATCCTTGCATCTCTCACAAATTGCGCTTCTCTCTGCCTATATTTATTTAAATCAGTTCTCTGCTTAGGTTAATATTGGTTTTCTACATTTGTTTGTTTGATTTTAGCAGAACTTTTGAATGACTGTTATAATGACCAATATCCATCACTTTTCTGGAAAACACTGACTTAAATAAAAAGCAATCTTGCCTCCACTTTTAATAAACTGCTTAGAGACAGTTTCATACTTCTAGTGGTGAACAGTATTTCAAACCCTCATCTGGCACTGTGAAATAAATGAAACCTGGGATCTCTAACATTAACTATAATTTTTTTCTCATTATTTCACCACTCCATTCTCCCATTCAATAAGTGAACTCTGGTTGTCCTCACTGCTCTTTATACGTTAATTATAATGTATTAACATGCTAAAAGACACTCCCACCAGTTTCATGACAGTTTACAAATGCCATGGCAACATCCAGAAGATACCCTATATGGTCTTAAAGGGGAGGAACCCTCAGTTCCGGGAAATCCCTGCCCCTTTCCTGGGAAACGCATGAATAATCTACCCTTTGTTTGGCATATAATAAAGAAATAATAACAAGTATATTCAGGCCACCAGCCAATGCCACTGCTCTGCCTATAAAGTAGCCATTCTTTTGGCTAAGTAAGGTATACTTACTTAATAAACTTATTTTCACTTAAAAAAAAATCTAAGCAATTTAATATTTAGCATGTGCATCCTCTCAACACAATGATTATATAATTGTATAATTATAAGCCTCATATAAGGTTAATTTGAGAAGCTAAACATTTTAATTATGTATCGCCAAACCCTTACTTGGAATAATTAAACAGGAAACATTTTAAACTTAGATGTTTCATATCCCATAGGCACAGGCCTATGGGATACAGGGAAAGTAACTGCTCAGTGGCTCATACTCAGCTATCTCACAAGAAAGTATGGGCTATATAAGTTTATTTTGGATGTTTCTAAAAAAAAAAAGTATATACAGAATAGTACCCCCAGTAAACGCAACAAAGTTATTTTAAATATTTATCCTCCTGAAGTCTTTCAGCCTACAAATTGAATATAGATTACATTCTTTGTAATTTAACTTTTAAAACAAATATGAATTTCAAATATTATCATGAAAAAATACTTTACTTTTAAAAATTCACTTTCTATTCCTTACTTTGGTTTATTTTTATTCACTAGTAAAGGGCAGCTTAGCTTTATAGTACCTGTCAGTATGACCAGTGATATGTTTCTCTCAGTACATTTGGATAGTAGTGCGTGGAAGAGCTGGTAGGTGATATCAGTGCATTGTATAGCCAGTCATCCTTTTGCCCAGAAACTTACTAAATCCTTTTTATAACACACTTTATCATTCCTATCCACAGGCCTAATAAGTCTGTTGCAGTAAAATGGTATAGTTCAGCTTTTCAAGCAGAGTTTGTTCCAAATAGAACTAATATGATACATTACATTGAAAGAGGCTAGGTAATGAAATCTGTAAATATTTCTATGCTTTATTTGAAAGTTACATTTGTTTGCAGTGAGATTGTGTACATAAAATAAATGTACACATCTATAATGTGTGACTGTGTTATGTGAGAGAAAAGTATGGTGGGGATCTAAACATTTTTGAGAGGCAAATATTGCCAGTTTGTTTTCAAGAATGATCTGTTTATACATACATTTTGTGTTATATTAAGCTTTTATATACTATAGGTAGGATAAATGCATTTTTATTTATTGTGCAATATTGGTATAATAAATACAAACCACATGAAAGGTACAAATTAAGAGAAATTTGGGGCAACCTGATACAAACTGTTCAATTAAATTTACTTTATTTTTTTAATTTCCATAGGTTACTGGGGAACAGGCAGTATTTGGTGAGATGAGTAATTTCTTTAGTGGTGATTTGTGAGATTTTGGAGCACCCATTGCCCCAGAAGTTTACACTCCACCCAATTTATGGTGTTTTATCCCTCACCTCCTTCCCACCCTTTCCCTCTGAGTCCCCGGAGTTCTTTGTGTCTGTCTTATGCCTTTGCATCCTCATAGCTTAGCTCCAACATATGATTGAGAACGTACAATGTTTCTTTTTCCATTCCTGAGTTACTTCACTCAGGATGATAGTCTCCAGTCTCATCCAGGTGGTTGTAAATGCCATAAATTCATTCCTTTTTATGGATGAGTAGTATTCTATCACACATACACACACACACACACACATATATATATGCATATATGTATATATATGCGCACACACACACAACACAGTTTCTTTGGTATATAACTGTGATATATAATTGTGATTTATATCAATCTATCTGTATATACGTATGTAAACTGTTATATATAAAACTGTGATATCTATATCTATCTATCTGTATATGTATATATACATGTATATACGTATAGATATGTATATATCTATATATATATGTATATATATCTCTATACATAAAGAAGTCCTTATACAAAAAAGATACTTGCACATGCATCTTTATAGCAACACAGTTTGCAACTGCAAAAACATGGAACCAACACCAGTGACCATCAATCAACAAGTGGATAAAGAAACTGTGATGCATATAACTGTGATATCTCTATCTATCTATCTATCTATCTATCTATCTATCTATCTATCTATCTATCGATCTATCTATCCATCTATCTATATACAGTGACGTGGCCTGATCAATGCAAAGGAAACTGAGAAATATAGTCATGTGCAGAATAGGAGGAGGAATTAAGTTTGGTGAGCAAATACATTACTTATACATATATTTAGAGAAGTTTGTCAGAGTCTATCAAAATTTAATTTGTGTTCACACATTTACCCTAAAATCCCATTTCTACAAATATGGCTTACAGACACAAAGTGAAACTCCTTCTGAACACAATAAGTGATGTCAAGAAAGTGACTTAACATAGTTAACATTCATAGCTATCAGGCTAAATAGTTTTGGTAATCCAGCTACCCAATCCAAATCTGTCTCTATTCAACCTGTGATATGGTTTATGCCATCTGGTAGAAGTTGTGAATTCCGGATTAAGCATTGATGAGAACATTTCTGGGACCTGTGGTTGACTAATTCCAAAAGGTGGCAGTAATTGAAACAATCTCTTAAGTAGTTAACACACTTTTTACCAATCAATGCCATACAAGATACTTGGACCACAGGAATTTTGGGAATGTAGCCCAGTTCAAGAATAAAAAATGATTGAAATACATTTCCCTATTCCGTTATATCCAAATTCACATTGTCCAGAAGAGCCTATTACAATAATTATTGTCTACTCAAACATATGCATCATATCATTGGTATAATAAATTTGTTACACTGATTACAATAAATATGGAAACAGTGTATATTTGCTTGCAAAATATTGCTACCATTCATTATGTTGCATGTATAACATGGAACAAATATAGCAGTTAAAAAGAACAAACATGTATCTATAGGTGATGTTTTTAGAAAGGTATCAATAGTATATGATTAAATAAAAAGGTGCTGAATGAGTACCAGTGCATATGAAATATTGCATATGATTTGGAAAAAATACATATATAGTCTTTGTTTTTTGTAGTTTTTATTTTTGTTATTTTACCAAGATAATGTCATATAAACATCCCATATTTTCCCCTCATTATGTATCATTTTTTGTTGATGTTAAGGTCCTTAGTGCTTTGACAATTTTAACTGTTTTATTTCCTTGGTATGTTATTTCTGACCCCTGTTACACCTTTTCCCATGGATTCAATATGATCATTCTCTCATTAGGGGAAAGAGCATATAGCAGAATATAGAGAAAAATGCTACCTGTGTGTATGTGTTTATGATTTTCAAAATCCTAGTCTATTTTGGCAATGGAAAGAAATCTGGCCCAGATAAAATATCTAAGAAACTACATCAAGAGAACAGTAAAATCTTTTCATGCTCCTCTCCCAAATCTATCAGATCATAAACAGTATCTGTGTGAAAAGAAGCTGTCTGCCCCTACCTAATCCCCAAACTCTGAAAATCCCAGGAATAAACATCAGAATACTCAAAAAGATTTTGAAAGCTGAGAATAGTTTTAAAACTTGCTGTGTATTTTATACTTATGACAGAGTTCAATTCTAACTAGGCGTATTTCAAGTGCTCCACAGCCATACGCGGTGAATGGCTCCTGCACTAGACAATACAGTGCTAGGATGTCGCACAGCATTCCCATGGTCCAGCGTGGCAAGGGGCAACTGTGTGGCACCCACGCATCCAGTGGGGCCATCAAACTGAAGGCAGAGAAATAGGAGGCCTAATGGGACCAGTGGGAATTAGGAGTAGAGAATGTATCTTGCCTGAACTTTGACAGTGGGTAAACAGACTCAGCCCAGAATAGGGAACTGATTAAAAGTAAGGTTTCACTAGCCTGGCAGAATTAGAACGCTACTCTGTTGTGGAAAAATAGCACACTTTATATTTTGTGGATTGAGATTTATACAGTACATAATTTAATTAAATGAAGAAAATAGAAAAGGGTAATAGTAACTATTGAATTAACTAGAGAAGTAGGTTGGACCAGGAGAGAACTTTTACCTTTTACTTTTGCTTTGTATTGTGTAAATGTGAACATTTAAGAGAAAGTTGTGGTAAAATGCATCATTTTACTTCATTTTGAGGAGAAAATAAAATTTCTCACGTTTCTGATGGAAAAAACTGAAATAATTCCACTTTTTCTGCTTAGGGCTACACTTGACAATTTTAAGAGCAGTGCTGTTAAGCAGAAATTTCACTTAAATAATATGATTTTAAAGGCAATTTCTACATTTTTAATATTCTATCAGCAATTGATCTTAAACAGAATATTAACTATGTAGAACACATCATCCTATTCAGAATGATTTTGTTCCTTATGGATTTTTAAAATTAGTTTTTCTAGTAGCACATAAAGTAATAGAGTATTTATAACTTAGTTATTTGTAAGTCCTTTGAGCTATTGATTCTAGTAATTATAACTATTCATCCAGACTTCAAGTTATATCTCAGTAAGATAAAACTGGAGCAATTCAAAATACTGACAAATTAAGATTCAATACTTATGTTATCAACTATCATGTAAAAAGTTCCAGTGAAGCAATCATTTAGAAGTTCATCCATCCCAACATGCAAATCAAAAGTAGGTCACTTAGCCTTTCTTTAAATAAATAGGCCCAGATGTAAAAATGTATAATTTATTTTCTGTCCTCCTATGGGTAAAACAAACAATTGGTCTGACTGTTCACTTACAATTATCTGCTTAGTTGAACCTCTATGAACAAGTTATTTTGCTCTGCAGTTAGCATACAGGATGTTTCGTCAAAAGTAGAAAAACGTGTAAAACTATGAAAGAGTTTGAGAATGAGAATTCTAAGTGAACCCGATAAGATAATCTTGCCTACAGTGTATAAGATTAAAGCACCTAACCGTAAGTGGTTATTTAAATTTAATTAAATTTAAATAAAAGATTAAGGTTCTCAATTGCACTATCCAAATTTCTGGTGCTTAATAGTCATATGTGGGTAGTGGCTCCATATTGGACAGTGCAGATACAGAACATTGCCATCATCACAGAGAGTTTTATTGGACAGCACTGATACATCTTTAAGTCGACATTGCATTAAAATATTTATCATTTTAGAGGGCAAATATTAACTCTTTAATAAATGGCTAGCAGCCGGGCCGGTGCTCAAGCCCTGTAATCCCAGCACTTTGGGAGGCCGAGAACGGGCGGATCACGAGGTCAAGGAGATCGGGACATCCTGGCTAACACGGTGGAAACCCCGTCTCTACTAAAAAATACCAAAAAACTAGCCGGGTGAGGTGGCGGGACACTGGTAGACACATGAGGGGCTGAAGGCAGGAGAATGGCGTAAACCCCGGGGAAGGCGGAGCTTGCAGTGGAGCTGAGATTCCACGGCCACTTGGGGCACTCCCCAGCCTGGCGACAAAGCCAGACTCCGTGGGTCAAAAAAAAAAAAAAAAAAAAAGGCTAGCATATTAATTTTATTTTATTTTCATAGATAATACTCAAATATGATATTTTATTAAATCTATATAATATATTACCAATAATAAATGTAGGAGCACAGAATGTTTTTATATTAGTGAAATGGTAGAAACAATAGGAAGGACCCTGCCTCTCCCAACATTGCCCTAGGCATACAAATTTTGTTATAGTACTGCATAATTTTAATGTCATTTTAGTATAATACTATGCCACTCAACTATATAGATGGATCATTATAATTTCTGGGGTCACTTATCTGGAAAAATATGCAGGCTTTCACATGAACATGAGAAGAATTGGGGTACAATTGTACATTGATGGAATAAAATGATATTTGCTCACCATTTAAGCAATGGACACATCAAGGGATAAAGAAGAACACTCTGGAATAGGGCTGGTATTCATTACCAAGATCTAAGCTGAAAATTGGAACGTGAAGGATCATTACAGGGCTGTCTACATGCATTTTTCCCCCTGGGATGTCACAGGAAATGGGCCAGAAACCCTTAGAAACCAGTCTTCTGTGACCCAATCAGAATTCCGTTCTTTATAAGCCAAACTACTTATGTTCTTTGTATTCTACTTTCATTCCAGTTTTGCTGAGATTTTTGAGATTTCTATCTGCCACCACTGTACTAAGAATATTAATATTTAACTTCGCTCACACTTGAGCAAGACTTCTAATGTTGAAGTTTACCAATATCCAAGAATAGAAATACTCTGACCACACACCCATGAGTGTTACTAGTACACACACACACACACACACACATTCCTTCTACTAATAAACTTTATAGGTTTTATGTGCTTTATCTTATAAAGAAAATTCATTTTAGAAATATAACCTTAGAAATTAGGTGATTTGTTTTCCTCATGACTTTCTTTGTATGCAACCATTATTCTGTGAGACACAAATTCTATAAGAAAATGATTATGTAAATATAATTGAAGGAGAATATCTATGATGATACCTTAGAAATAAAAAATTTAATTCTATACACAAGTACATTTCCATTATCGCTCATGTTAATTTCACTTAACGTCATCTTTCTTATTTCCAACAGCCATAAACATGTAAGGGAACCAGCATGCTCTATATAATGTACTTTCTCCTTTTTAGTCATGTTATTCCTTGAAACATCAGTTACCTCCCAACAAAGTCAAGTCACGAATTTATTTATAAGTTACTACTGCTATAGACACCTTTGAAAGAGCTACATAGGACTATAGAAATACTGCATAGTTGTGGAAGTTATTAAAGAAGCACTCATTTAAGAATATCTAATCACGAAACAAGTATTTTGCATCTTGAAAAGCTATTGTTTGTTTCGCTACTGTTTTATTTTTTCTAAAAGGTTAACCATTAAATATAAAATTTTGTTTTATGTTGACAAATAAATAAATAGCATTTACCATATTTATTCCCATGGCTGCATGATAATTTATTGTATTTCCTATTATTTTAATAAAAAGCCTAATTAATTAAGTTGTAATCTGATGTTAGCTGATAAACACATTTTAAAAACCCATTTCCGTAGCAGTAGCAATTACTGAAAGGCATTGACTAAGTTTCTTGATTTTCCTCTAATAGTTTTAATAAGAAAAGAACAGTAGTGTCATTAAATGAAATGTTTAATACATAATTGGTCTTGTGGAATTTTTACTTTACTTAAACAATTTAATTCTCAAGTGATTTTACAACATAAGCATTATGCTTGCTTTCTGCTTAGACATGAATAAAACTGGGTTTACAAACATTAAATAACATTCCTCAGTTAATAATGATGATTGAGCAAGATTTCAATTTGTCTATACTCTTTCTCCTCCTCCTGACAACGAGTAGGGGATTGTCTGAAACTGTTGACTCCAAAATCCAAATACATATGGGTTGTGAATGTTGAAACACACGGAAGTCCTAGGAGCCTGTTCTTCTTCCACAGCAATAATCCTAAAATAGAAACAAATTAGATAAGAGCAAAAGCCTCATCACCTATTTTAATTTTAAAGCAATGTATGATTTACTTATCAGGTTAATTAACTTTGCTTCTTAAATTCTTAAATTTTTATGAAACAATGGTTATGTTACATGAGACATTGGTCATCTTCAATACAATCAAAGGATAGCTGTACTGACAATAATAGGAAAGGAAGGCTTTGTTCAAGACTATTGCAATGGGAGCAGTACAAATCCCCTGAAATAAAAGGCAGCAGAGTTTTTTGTTTGTTTGTTTATGTTACTTGTTACTTATTTATTTAACTTTTAAGTTCAGGAGTACAAGTGCAGGTTTGTTACATAGCTAAACTTGTCTCATAGGAGTTTGTGGTTGAGATTATTTCATCACACAGGTATTAAGTCTAGTACCTAATTATTTATTTTTTCTCATCTTTTACCTCCTCCCACCCTCCACTCCTAGAAAGTCCCCAGTGTGTGTTGTTCCCCTCCATGTGTCCGTGTGTTCTCATCATTTAGCTCCCGGTTATGGAACAGAAAGGCAGCTGAGTGTTAAAGCACTGATGTGAGCTAGATGAAAAGTACTGGAGTACTTTAGGGAAAAGTTAGTCAGTGTGATTAGGCCATCTGTGTTTGTTAATTGTCCCTTTTGGAAGTTAGGCTTCTATCCTCCCACAGAGACTGAGAAACAGAGGCACTATTTCCTTTTATAATTATATTTCAAAGACATGGCTACCAGGTCCTTGAGAAAGACATTCTCAAGTTGTTAAACTGCTGTAAAACTGTCAGAAGGCTGGGAGATTTACATCTCAAAGAAGAAGAGCAAGAATTTACAATGAAAGTTTTCTAAATCAAATGTACTAGGAATAGAGAGACCAGGATGCTAAAGCTAGGAAGAATTCTTACTGAAGTTTAGTCAATCCAAGGAAATGTTGAGGCTCTTTTAATGAATACTTGACATGCACAGTTACAGTCTTTCTTTTACTTTTTCACTATTTATTTTGAAATAATTTTAGGTTTATTTGCCATCACACAATTTAATAAATACAATTTAATAAATAGCAGCATTCTCACAACAATTTACTCATCTTCTCCTGTTTTTATCACCTTACATATCATAATATAGTTATAGCAATTAGGAAAGTAACATTAATATAATGATATTAACTACTTCACAAACTTTTTTTTTCTTTGGCTAAGGATTCCATTTAGTTGTCATATATCTTCAGTCTTTTTCACTCTGTGACAGCTTGTCAGTCTTTGTGTGTCTTTGACGACAGACTATTTTGAAGGGTACTAATCCGTTCTTTTGGCAAACTGTCTCTCAATTTGGGTTTTGTCTGATTTTGCATGATTAGACTGAGGTTGTGCAGTTTGGCCAAGAATGTCAATAAAATTAGGTTATTCCTTTCTTAGTGCATTATATCTGGATGCACATGATGTCAATATACCTTATTACTGATGTTGATGAGTTTATCACTTGATTAAGGTGGTGCCTGCCAGGTTCCTTCACTGTAATTACTATTTTTCCCTTAATACAAATTAGTATATTCTGAGAAGATACTTTGAAACTATGCAAATATCATTTTTCTCATCATGTTTTACCCACTAATTTTAGCAATCATTGATTGTTCTTGCTTGCAATAATTATTGCTGTGGCATTAGTTAACAGTGATTTTCTATTTCCATCATTCCTTCCACATTTTTAAATTAAAATTCTGCTGAAAGGAAGGCTGGCTTCTTCTCCCAATGTCTTCTCTTTTCCTTACTCATTGATTTATATCACTTACGCTTTGATATATACTTATTATATATGTATACTCATGAATGCTTATTTTATTTGTGGGTTAGAACCTAATACTATCATTATTTATTTTACTGTTCACAATGCTCATTCTCTTGTAGTTATTCCAATTTGAAGACTTAGACCTTGGGGATTTGGGAGCAACAAAGAAAACTTTCTCCCTTGTGTTCATCTGGTATTAATTGAATGGCTTTACTCCTCTAACAGAGACCCCCTAAATATAGTGGCAAAAATATAGGTTTATTTCTGATGTTACTATCAGATTTAGGTATTCCATGGCAGATCAGTGTCTCTTTCATCTTTAACATACAGTGCCTGTTTGAGGGTTCATAAAAGCATCTGCGATTTTTCCCATCTCATCTTTCAACCAGCAGAAAGAGGAAAAACACAAGAGCACATGTCAAATTGCTTCAAGGCCTATTTCCTCTCAAATTTCATTGACCAGAACTAGTAATACATTTGCATCGATCTATGAAGAAGGCTGGGAAAATGAGTCTAACTAGGAAAGGAAACTCTAGCATATGTAGAGCTAAACCTCTGTTACATTGAAAAGACAAAAAACTGTATATGTATAAGGGAAGAACAGATTGCCTGACTTCAGACGGACATGAAACACAATAATATTCACCAGTGTAGTTTCTCCTGGACGTAAATTCGAGGTGGCTTTTTGGAGTATATTGGTTTAATAGATTATGGGCTATTTTAATAAAGCATTTATTCCAAAATTTCTAAAATTTGAAAGAGAAAGATAAGCTATTCTAAATTTGAATAAAATCTGATTCAATTTTGAGTAGATATTTATCCCAGTAAATTACATATTACTACTTTATTACTATGCAAATTTCATCTTACATTATGAAATTAACTGTTTCATTCTTTTATTTATTTATTTATTTTTTGAGACTGAGTCTCACTCTGCTGCCCAGGCTGGAGTGCTGTGGCCGGATCTCAGCTCACTGCAAGCTCCGCCTCCCGGGCTCACGCCATTCTCCTGCCTCAGCCTCCCGAGTAGCTGGGACTACAGGCGACTGCCACCTTGCCCGGCTAATTTTTTGTATTTTTTAGTAGAGACGGGGTTTCACCGTGTTGGCCAGGATGGTCTCAATCTCCTGACCTCGTGATCCGCCCGTCTCGGCCTCCCAAAGTGCTGGGATTACAGGCTTGAGCCACCGCCCCCGGCCAACTGTTTCATTCTTTACTACTGCTACTTTTTCAGATATGAAAAAATTGTACAAGACACAAATCAGAGGTTCAATAAATATTTGTTGCACAAACGATCAAATAATATGTGTGTAAGATTTCTATATAACAGTTAATCTGAGTGTATGTTCCATCAAATAATTAAATATAGTTATACTGACTTTATAATTCCTATTACATAGTAAAATATCCAAAAAATAGTTATAACTTATTAATTTGCTTATACATGCCAGTTCTCAAAAAACCCTATGGAGCTGAAACGTTATTACCATAATCTTTTGCATAAGAAAAGAAAGATGCAAATTTTAAATTCCTTTTCAAGTACAGGTATTTTAAAAGAGGAAAGGCCATGTCACCAGGCTGTGACAAACTATATATTGCACAATGGCAACAACAGCATATAACATCACACATGCTTTTCTTAGAATGGGACATTCGGATTCCTCACATTGAGAACCTGGGTCTACCTTCACTCCCCTTAAATCTAGATAATTTGTGTCCATGGGAAAAAGGACTCTATATGATTTCCAAGGTAAAGTAAAAAAGACTTTGTGGTATCTACTTCTTTCTTGGAATACTTGCCCTAGAGGCTTAACCCTCCATGTAGGCCATCCTGAGGCTGCCACGCTCTAAGTATCTCCAAATAGCAGATTCAGAAATCACATAGAAAAGTCTCTGAAGACATGAAGTGAGATGACATGTTCCTAGTCTAGCCACCATCTGATTGCAACTGTGTAAGAGACTTGAAGTCAAAACTGACCAGCCAAGCCCTTCTCTAATTCCTTACTTACAGAAATTGAACTTAATACAATAATTGTTGCTTTAAGTCATTAAGTTTTGTGATACTCAAATGGTACCTTCTAACTGAGGCCTTCACTGATTACAATGGATAAAACTGAAGCTTTTCTATCCACCCCAATACTCCCTATTCTCCTTAACTTGCTTCTTACACCTCTAACACAATCTACCTTCCTACAAATTTTCATATGTTTTTCTTGTTTATCTTCACCAAAATGTAAACTCTTTTTTTATATAAGCAATGATATTTGGCAATTCTATTTACTGTTGTAGCCCCAGTGCTTGGGAGTGGATCTGAGACTCAGTCATCACTGAATAAGGATTTATTGAATAAATATCTGAATGTGACATATAAGAGAGGGGTAAAAGAGGGAGAAAAATGGCCATACTGCCCAAAGTACTTTATAGATTCAGTGCTATCCCCATCCAGCTACCAATGACTTTCTTCACAGAATTGGAAAAAACTACTTTAAACTTCATTTGAAACCAAAAAAGAGCCTGCAAAGGAAAAACAATCCTGGGCAAGAAGAAAAAAGCTGGAGGCATCATGCTACCTAGCTTCAAACTATATTACAAGGCTACAGTAACCAAAACAGCATGGTACTGGTACCAAAACAGATACATAGACCAATGGAGCAGAACAGAGGCCTCAGAAATAATTCCACACATCTACAACCATCTGATCTTTGACAAACCAACACAAACAAGCAATGGGGAAAAGATTCCCTATTTAATAAATGGTGTTGGGAAAACTGGCTAGTCATGTGCAGAAAACTGAAACTGGACCCCTTCCTTACATCTCATACAAAAATCAACTCAAGATGGATCAAAGACTTAAATGTAAGACCTAGGACCATAAAAATCCTAAAAGAAAACCTGGGCAATACCACTCAGGACGTAGGCATGGGCAAAGACTTCATGTCTAAAACACCAAAAGCAATGGCAACAAAAGCCAAAATAGACATATGGGATCTAATTAAACTAAAGAGCTTCTGTACAGCAAAATAAACTACCATCAGAATGAACACGCAATCTACAGAATGGGAGAATATTGTTACAATCTATCCATCTGACAAAGGGCTAATATCCAGAATTTACAAAACACTTAAACAAATTTACAAGAAAAAACACAAACCACCTCATCAAAAAATTGGCAAAGGATATGAACAGACACTTCTCAAAAGAAAATATTTATGCAGCCAACAGACATATTAAAAAATGCCCATTATCATTGGTCATTAGAGAAATGCAAATTAGAACCACAATGATATGCCATCTCATGCCAGTTAGAATGACGATCATTAAAAAGTCAGGATACAAAAGATGCTGGACAGGATGTGGAGAAATAAGAAGGCTTTTACAGTGTTGGTGGGAGTATCAATTAGTTCAACCATTGTGGAAGACAGTGTGGTGATTGCTCAAGGATCTAGAACTAGAAATACCATTTGACCCAGCAATCCCATTACTGGGTATATACCCAAAGGATTATAAATCATGCTACTATAAAGACACAGGTGCATGTATGTTTATTGTGGCACTATTCACAATAGCAAAGACTTGGAACCAACCCAGATGTCCATCAATGATAGACTAGATAAAGAAAATGTTGCACATATACTCCATGGAATACTATGCAGTCATAAAAAAGGATGAGTTCACGTCCTTTGCAGGGACATGGATGAAGCTGGAAACCATCATTCTCAGGAAACTGTCACAAGAATGGAAAACCAAACACCACATGGTCTCACTCATAAGTGGGAGTTGAACAATGAGAACACATGGACATAGGGAGGGGAACATCATACACTGGGACCCTTCTGGGAGTGGGGGGATTAGGGAGGGATAACATTAGGAGAAATACCTAATGTAGGTGATGGATTGATGGGTGCAGCAAACCACCATAACACGTGTATACCTATGTAACAAAACTGCAAGTTCTGCACATGTACCCCAGAACTTAAAGTATAATAATAAAAGAAAAAACAGATAGCTTTATATAGATTAAATAATTAATGATGATGTTGAGAAATACATGGTATAGCTATTCACATCTATCTGAAAATGCCTCATGTGATTTCTCTGATCCCATCCAAATCAGCCACGTATTTTTAGAGCTTTTATTTTAGTTCATTTTATTTGTTATCAAAGATATTTTAGGAAAGTTCTTGAGCGTATAAAATACCCTTTCCATGAGAACTAAAACAAACACAGAGTAAGAAGATCCATGATGGTAAACAGAAAAATGATCATTATATTTGATTTGCTTTCCTGGTTTGTGATTGGTGTGGTTTTTATTGTTGTTACATTCCTCCAAACTACACAGGTATGACTTCTTTGCTTCTCTTTTGGTTTCAGTAATGTAGACAGGTGAAATGCTGGTGAATTTCCCCATGTTTAACAAAAGGAGAGTTATTGGTAGACATGAAGACTCTCCAAGATTTTAGCATGCTGCAGTACACTTTTTTCTCCATGAAGGTGTAAGTCTTTAAACTGGTCACAGAGTGCTTCTGTATTTGTATTATTTATTTCAAACCTGTCAAACAATTTTTCTCTTTTTTTCTAAAACATGATCTTTTTATAAATGGTTGTCTGACAATTGTATGCTTTCATCAGTAGAAAATGCCTTTCTTTCTTCATAAATGTTATACACTGCTGAAAACAATTAGAGTACAAGATAATTGCCAAAAGAAAGATCTGTTAAAGAGAACGTCAAACATGGATTTTTAATCTTCTCCTGTCATATTCTTACTTTATTCCTCCATATCTTGTTGAATTAGAAATGCTGAAGATATTTTAAAAATTATTATTTTGTACATACGTGAAATGAAGTTCATAAAGACTATATTTTTTGTCCATTTTAACATGAGAAACATAAATAAATTTAATAGTAGTAGTTATTAGTCCTAGACTACTAATATCATGTGAATTTAGAATAAATTTAGATGTAATCATATCTGGTATCCATCCAATTTTCCACAATTTTAAACATTTTTATTCCATGGACTCAATCTTTTTAATTTGTTTATTTAAAACTGCATTCCGTTTGTTGCTGTATGCTCCAGATGACATTCCTGATAAAATTGAATATATTCCAATTCCATTTATATTTTGTCCCTTGGATGACCATAGGGTGACTTTGTGTACCATGAAGACCAGTAACTAACTGCCTTGCTTCGGATTTAAAGAAACTTGTGAAACACCTTCAGTATTAAATCTTTGTTATTAAACTTAGAATTTTGTATCACCAGTCTATATTGGAGCAGTTATAAAATTTTATAGGTCATCTGTCCAATCTGTTTATATTTCTTGTGTATGTTTGAAAAAAACTGTCCAATAAAGGAGTCCAACTTTTTATTCATGCAGACATAATTGAGTTAGTGATATACAGACTCTACTACTAAGAATAAAACGATTTTGTGTTAAAATATTTTTTTGTAAAATTTTTCCAAAATCTAAACTGCTAAATTAAAATATTAAAAGACACATTTTCACTGTTATCTCATTTTAATATAAATATATAGGCTTCCTTTAAGACCACTTCCTACATATGATACAAAAGGTCAGATATGCAACTCAAGAACGAAGATTAAGTTTGAAACAAAAGATAATTTTCTCAGAGAAAGAAAGTATCTATTTATGGGAAAACTTACTTACCAAACGTACTAAAAACTGACTGCATTTTCCCTTTAAAATATGTTGAATAAATGTAGGTTTTGTGAGTCTTAATTTTAAAGGGCTAACATGCTTTTGTTTCAAAATTATGATTTTTAAATTAATACACATGTAATCTAAGAAGTTCATTCTCTGGATTTGGAGAAGCATTTATTAGTAAGATGCTATGGTATTAACATTACTTACTATTTTTAGTATGTTTGTGCTGTAGTTTGGATATTTGTCCTGCAAATCGCATGTTGAAATTTGATCCCCAGTGTTGGAGTTAGGGGTAGTGAGAGGTGTTTGGATCATGGAGACAGATCACTAATGAATGGCTTGGTTCTCGCTCTATTATCATAGTTCCCAAGAGACAGCCAGGTGTTAAAAATGACCTGGCACCTACCTGCTTCCCTCTCTCTCTTGTTCCTCACTAGCCAGGTAATCTCTGCATGCTGGCTCCCCTTAGGTATTTGCCATGAGTGGAAGCAGCTTGAGCCCCTTACCAGAAGCTAAGCAGATGCCCATGCCACACTTCTTGAACAGTCTAGAGAACCATAAACCAAATAAAATTCTTTTGTCATAAGTTACCCAGCCTTAAGTGTTCCTTTATGGCAACGCAAAAATGGACTAAGACAGATGGTATAAAAATTGGTGTTAATTTATGGTTGGATTCATAACATATTAAGACTATTCATTGCTTCTCACCCACAGAATGTGTGCTTCCCCTTTAGGATATATCTAATGAGATACTGCTTTATTAATTATGTTTGCCTGTCTTACCAATATCAAAGAAATATCAAAGTCACCCCCTTAAAATTATTCACCATGTATTTCCATGTATGTATTAGTTTGCTATAACCCCCACTTGAGGCTTAAAATAATGGAATTTAAAAAATTTTATGTATCTGGAGGGGTCAGAAATCATAAATGGGCCTCACTGGACTAAAATTAAGATGTTGGCAGGGCTGTATTACTTTCTGGAATCCACTCTCTTGCCTTTTCCAGTTGGTAGCATTCTTTAGTTCCTAGCCATCTTCCTTCTCCAAAACCAACAATGGCAAGTAGAGTCCTTCCAAAGGCTGGGGGTCTCATGACACTCATGCTTCTGCTCCATCTTCCACATGTAAGGACCCCTGTGATTATATTGGAATGACCAGTAATCCAGGATAATTTCCGTATTTTAAAATCAGCTAATTACCAACGTAATTCCGTTATCTTAATTCCTCTTTCCATACAATGTAACTATTTCACAGGTTTCAGAGATCAGGACGTGAACACATTTGGGAGACCATTATTTTGCCTTCCACAATATTTTTTAGTCAAAGTAGTAGATTAAAGAGTACACTTGTAGTGATTAGTTTGTTATAAACGAAACTTTCAAACATTCCAATTTAAAAAATTAGAATAGACCGGGCACGTTGGCTCATGCCTTTAATCCCAGCGCTTTGAGACGCCAAGGGGGCAGATCACAGGAATCTGAGATCAGCCTGGCCAACATGGTGGAACCCCGTCTCTACTAAAAATAAAAAGAGAATTAGCTGGGCGTGGTGGCACACACCGGTAATTTCAGCTACTTGGGTGGCTGAGGCAAGCAACCAAATCTCTTGAACCTGGGAGGCAGAGGTTGCAATGAGCTGAGATCACACCACTGCACTCCAGCCTGGGCGACAGAGAGACCCTCTCTAAAATTAAAAGTAAATAAATTAATTAAATGTATATAAAGCCTCCTAAAGTGTCAGATTCTTTTCTGAGAATATTTTATTTTCTGAAATATATATAATATGGTGGCTACTGTACTAACTATAATATAGTAAGATAACTTGTGGAGTTTAACTTACATGTATGTTTAATTTCCTGGGTAAAACAGAGAATAATTCAAATACTTTTCATTTACAACGGATACAAATGACTTTAGATAATTTGAAAGCAGTATAAGAATGGAGCAAAATTGCTATTATTAAGCAATAAATTCTACATGTTTGTATACACAGTTTTATTTTTAGTGAATACTCAGCAAAATTTGATGCTACATTGCTGCCTACATACTTGTCTCTTTACAATATTTCTCCCAAGTCAGCAATCAATCTATTCTTTCAAATTAATGCTACTTCTAACAAGAGACCAAATCAAACTATGGCCAAGTTCCAGGGATCTTATTTCCTGTTCCTATATACTCTATTGAAATTTATTTGCAGCATTAGCATGCTGACGGCAGTAAATCTGCTTATTCGGAGAGAAAATAATGGATGTCATGTAAATAAAAAACACTTATGGGAAAGCGTTATGTGAATACAATTTCTGTTTTGATCTTCAAGATGAAATATTAATGGAAATACTTTTCTAATAATGTTGCTCATTGAAAAAGTAATTAGACTAAAATTCTAACACTCTGTCAAGTGTTTATAGTTGAGGGTTATGTTAGTGATGTCTAAGTTCCCAGTGTGCTAATTTTATATTGCTATTTATACAGCAGGAAAGATTAAAGATAACTCTTTAATTGCCTGTGTTTTGATAAATGTTAACTTTTTATAATAGATTTATATATTACGGTAGTAAAGGATAAAATAGACTAGCATCTACATATATTTTATGCATTTTCATGACATACCTATTTTTTTCTGGTTTTTATCTTTCTAATATTTCCAGGCTATGTGGTTTATCTGCAAGTTTTAATTTTAATCTCCAAAAATTTTTTCTAATGTATTTATTGAAAAAAATGTATAAATAAGTGGACCCATGCAGTTCAAACCCGTGTTGTTCAAGTGTCAGCTGTAGTACAGTGATGGCTTTCTAGGTTTATGGATAATACTAAAGTGGGATAATCTCCCTGAGTTTTCAATTCCTAAATTCAAATGAACTTAACCATCTTGCAACAATTATAAGAAGGATAATGATTCCTAAATATCAATTCTTGGTGAGTTTTAAAAAAGAGACACAGCCCATCTATCACTAGGCAAATTAATTGCTCATTATCACTCAGTGGGAAAGAATTCAACTGTTTTGGGGGAATCACCTTTAAATTATGTCCACTTGTAAATTATCTTCATGTAGAATATTATTTAATGATCATCAGTCTGTTTTTAAAGACTTATCTCTCTGAATATGTATAGATGTAATTTGGATATTAAAATGTCATAATGAAGGAATCACAACTTCAAAAGTAATTATTGAGTACTGGGATTAAATACTAAGAGATGAAATAATCTATACAACAAACCCTCATGACATGAGTTTACCTAGGTAACAAACCTTCACATGTACCCCGAACCTAAAATAAAAGTTAAAAAAAGTAGAGACTATACCCTAATTCTGTGCAAAATACCTACTCAGAAAGAAAGAGATTATTTTACTGTTAAAATGTCAAAACTAATCAAAGTAACATTGGCACATTTAACCTTTGGGAACACCATGAATTGTGTATATTAAAGGGCTGTAGTTCTGTTAAGCATTTGGTTTAACATTTTATAAAAGTTAACAGGGTTGTCTCATTTAAATCTCTCAGTCTGAATGACCTGGGGAGAGATGTGTAAAGCATTTAGAAGCAGAGACTAAGCAAGAATTATCAAAAGAGTTAGGGAGTAAAACAAAGTTTTATGGTAAATTAGAGAAAAAATTTATAAAAGGAAATTCTTGATTGGGGCAAAACATGCATAGAAAGCATGTGTTTTTTGGAAACTACTTTGAATCTCTAGTATCATTCTCTTTTATATTTCCGGTGCAGCAAGCAACCTTCCAATACATGGTTGTTTATGTCTAGTGAATACAGATTAAAGAACTCCAACACAGTGAAACAATAGATAAATACAGTAAAATATATAGCTCTAGTATGAGCAGAAGAAAAGACATTAGGCCTGTAGTGTGGATACTACCTCTGCAGTGTTTAATAAGATGTGTCTACCAAGAAGTGCAGGTTGGCACCATTGATGGAACATCAGCTTGGCAAACCATGAATTGTAACAATTAAATGGAAGCTGGGCATGGTGTGCATGCATCCCTGTAGGCGGTAGGCCCAGCTACTCAGGAGGGTGAGGCTGGAGGATCACTTTGAGCCCAGGAGTTCAAGTCTGCAGTGAGCTCTGACACACCACTGCAGTTTAGCATGGGTAACAGAGTAAGACTTCATCTCTTAAAAAATAGAAAATGGAGTGGAGACTACCTCTGAGATTTCAAATTCTTGAATTCATTTTTTTAGTACTTTTCAAACTGAGAAAGTATTCAGGGATAACTCACTTAAAAAAAAATCATTATTTAAAATGATGGATTGGATAATTTAAAGATACCTGTGAAATAAAATAATTAGCCAGCAGTTTGTTTGATAAATTGATACTTAGATCTACGGATAGTATTAAAGACATTTCGTCAATACTATGGAAATACTTTTGAATTACCTTGTCATACAACACAGTTCATAGTTCAGTGAGCAGACTATACAGATGGACTCATTGAGTATCTTTTATTCTTACTTCAATTATGAAAAAAATTCAACTTTTAGGATATGGCATGTTTTCCTTTTTCTAGCCTACCACTAACTTCTGTTAAAATTGTCTTTCTGCAGACATAAATTCATACAATCGAATACTTGAAAATGTTTCCCCTCATATTCAATATGAAAGGGAGGAATTTTGCCAACCTGGATACTTTCCAAGTTCTCTGGTGACTTTAATAGTCTTCCACATGGATTCCTTCTACAGATAGTTCAACCTTTGAAAGTACATGCAAAAAATTTGCTATAACCCTCTTTTGCTGTCACATCATAGTTTTCCTCCCGACTACTTCGGAATGTGTTCATGGGCACAAAATAAGGTAATGCTTGTGAAAAAGTTTTAAAACTAAGCCAAACCTGTAAATATAAGGCATATTACAAACATTGCAAAAGTGGGAATTTTCTAGAAAAAAAAAAATCCCCCTAAATAATAGAGTCTAGCATCTCTATTATTTAAGCACCTAAATTTGGGATAACTATATCCTTATATGCTACATATGCTGATGCCAAGGAAGAACATTAATAAATTCAGCTTCTGCTAAAGTGTAATGATAATTAATAACCATGAACCATTTTGATTCTACAAATCAATCTATGCTGAATCCTGAACTTCATACATCTAAGTTGGTTTTCAGTTTGCAAAATGTTTTCTTGTGTCTTATTTTATTTGATTACACAAAAATCATATGGAATATTTAAGATCATATTCCAAACAAAACTAATTAAGAACAAAACTAATACTAATAATAATTTTGTTCCTATAATTTTCATTTATCTTAATTTTATAGATATTTATAAAATAGCAGCCAATATTGCCCAAATAATAAACAAAATATTTTTATTGTTTCCCCAATGTGTATATTTTTCACACATAATGAATCTTTATATTCTAAAAAAACCAAATATATTATTTAAATATATACAAAATAATGTAGTAGTAATTTTTAATTGGGGCATATTAGTTGAAAAGCATAAAATAAATTTGTATCTTCTATTTGACTTTATTAATCATCTATGTATCATCATATCAATTGGTAATTCAATAAGTGTCACAAATCAAGATGCCAGATTAAAAAAATACGTTCTGAAATAAAATGAGGGAAAAAACTAACTTGCGCCTCCCACTAACCGTTAAACTTTCAACGATAGTGCTGCAAGCATTTTTTCTTTCATTCTTGAAGAAACATGAAATGAAAAAATATTATACAAAGTACTCCTTTTTCCTAGATAAAGGGGTGTGTGTGTGTGTGTGTGTGTGTGTGTGTGTGTGTGTGTTATATTTGGAAAGTTTTCTCCTGTCTATAATAAATGAGACAAAATAGAAAATCAACATGTAAGCATTTACTAAAAAGGGTATTGTCTCTAAGAAAACTTACTGCTGTTTTGATATATTAAATATATACATATAAGGAAGTAGACTGCGTGTGAATTTGCTTTAGTGTGTCATTGAGTTTTTAAATTTGACTTTAATATCATTTTGTATTATATTAAATTCTGAGGAATACTCAATACATTTGACTATGCTTATGTGTAGTGGAAACAATATACAATGGAATCATTGCTAAATTAAATTTCAAAAAAGTCATCAATAATCATTTAATTCAAATTAATAAACTTTTTTAAAAAACTGAGGAAAAGTAAGTTACAGAGAGTTGGAAGATTACAAATTACAACCTCTTTATTAACTACTGACATACAGGTTTGTCAAGTCAAAATTTATAATCCCACATATTTCAAAACAAGGGATTTCTCATAATTGTTTTGTACTCCAGAATGTGCTATGTTCCTAAGTTAATAATTTTGTTCTATCTGAATTCTGTTAACTTTTTTCCATTTATATTGCAGTGATACAAACTGAAATAGTTGTTTACAGTGATGTAGTTCTGTTTTAAAAGGTGATTTTCACCTTTTGCTTAATGCTATGGAAAAAGCATTTAATCACACCTAAGTGGGAAATTATCTCTGTTTTAAGTCAAAATAATGACAAAGTATTAACCTTCGGAATTAGATATTTACTTTTTTGTCTTTCAGTGTGTTTTTTATATGAATTGTATTGTGTACATTAAAAGGGATCAATATGATGTTATGTAATACATATGTAGTAAAATGATGACTATAGTGAAGCAAATTAACTTATCCATCATCTCACAAAGTTACCAATTTTTTGTGCTTGGCTTGAATAGCTAAAATCTACTCATTCAGCAGGAATCCCAAATAAAGTATGATTTTATTAACTATAGTCTTCATAGACCTTAGATCCTTAGACTTACTCATCCTATGTATCTGCTGCTTTATAAATTGACTTACATCTCCCCATTCCAGCTCACCCCCAGTTCCTGGTTACCATTCTTTTCTTCTCCATCTCTGTGTATTTGATTTTTTTTTTCTTTTTCTTTCTTTTCTTTTCTTTTTTTTGTTCAAGATTCTTCCTATGTGAGATCATGCAGTATGTTTCTGTGTCTGACTTATTTCACTCAGCATCATGGCCTCCAGTTTGATCTCTGTTGTGCAAATGGCAGAATCTCCTTTTTAAGACTGAATAATATTCCCTTGTATATGTATACACTATGGTTTCTTTATTCATTTGTTCATTAAAGGAAATTTAGTATTTTTTTATTTCCATATTTTGGCTACTGTGAATAAGGTTGCAGTGAACATAGAAATGCAGTCATCTTTACGAGGAGGTGATTTCATTTCCTTTGGTACATGTTCAGAAGAGCGATTGCTGGATCAAATGATAGTTTTATTTTTGGATTCTTTAGAAAATTAATACTGTTTTCTATGTTTACATCAATCTACATTCCCACCAATTGTGTACAACAGTCTCCTTTTCTCCACATTTTTACTAACATTTGTTATTTCTTGACATTTTAATAATAGCCATGTTAACAAGTGTGAGGCAATATGTCATTATTGTTATAGTTTATTGAGATGAGGGTATTGCTTTGTTACCTGTGTCACTCAGTGTCATGAATCACAGCTCATTGCAACCTTGACCTCCAAAGCGTAAGTGATCCACCCATGTCAGCCTCACAATAGCTTGGATCACAGGTGCATGCCACCACATCTGGCTAATTTTAAAATATTTTTGTAGAGATGGGATCTCTCTTTGTTACCCAATCTGGTCTTGAACTCCTGGGATCAAGCAATCTGCCCATCTCGTCCTCCCAAAGTGTTGGGATTCCAGGCATGAGCCACCACACCCATTCTGTTACCATGGTTTGATGTACATTTCCCTGATAATTAATGACGTTGAGTTTCTGCCTTTTCATATATACGTTGGCCATTTTTCTTTCTTCTTTTAAAAGGTCTATTCAGGCTTTTGTCCATTTTTTAATTAGGTTGTTTCCTTATATACTATTGAATTGTGTGTGTTCTTTATAAATTGTCTTATTAACCCCTTATCAGATACAGGGTTTACAAGTATCTGTCCCAACTTATAGGTTGCCTTTTCATTTTATTGATTGTTTCCTGTGCTGTGCAGAGATATTTTAGTTTGATATAGTCCCTTTTCTTTATTTTGCTTTTGCAGCCTAAGCTTTAAATGTGATATACAAACTAACATTATTAAGGCCAATGTCAAGGAGCTTTTCTCCTATATCTCTTCTAGAACTTTTTGGTTGCAGGTCTTAAGCTTAGGGTTTTTTTTTTTGTCTATTTTTAGCTAATTTTGTGAATAGTGTAAGATAAGATTCCAATTTTATTCTTTTCATGTGGAAATCTGGTTTTCCAAACAGCATTTGTTGAAAAACTATCCTTTCTCCCATCGTGTCCTCTAGGTGGACTTTTCAAAAATCACTTTATCATTTGCGTGTGAATTGAGTTCTGGGCTCTCTGTTTCATGCTCCTAGTCTTTGTTTCTATTTTATGCCAATACCATACTGTGTTTATTGGTATAACTTTGTAACATAATTTTCAATTAGGAAGTACAATGCCTTCAACTTTTTCTTTCCCAGAATTACTTCGGCTATTTGGGGTCTTTTGTGGCTTCATGCAAATTTTAGGATAATTTTTTCTATTTCTGTGAAGAATGTCACTCAGATTTTAATAGGAATTGCATTGAATTTGTATATAGCTATGAGTAGTATGGAAATTTTAACATTTTGATTATTCTGGTCCATGAGCAAAAAATACATATTTTTTTTTTTTCATTTTTTGGCGTGTCTTCTGTTTATTTCCATCAACATGTTGTAGTTTTAGTACAAATATTTTACCTCTTTCACTACATTTATTTTAAAGTATTTTATTGGTTTTGTTGGCATCATAAATGAGATTTAGTCCTTGATTTCATTTTTAGCTATGTTGTTGTTTGTGAATAAAAATAATGCTGACTGTTATATGTTGATTTTGTAACTTGCACTTTATTAATTTCATGTATTGGTTCCAACAGTGTTTTTGGTGGAAAATCTGAATCTTTCTCTAGGACCGTGGCATCTGAAAATAGGGATAATTTTAATTATGTCAGTCTGGTTCAGATATATTTTATATTTCACTCTATTTGTCGATCTGTTCAGGCTTTCCGTTTCTTCCTGATTTAATCAGGATAGGTTGTATTTTTTTTTTTTTAATCTATTCATTTCTTCTAGGTTATCCAATTTGTTGACATGTAATTATTCATAGTATTCCTATATAAACTTTTTTATTTCTGAGGTGCGTGTTGTAGGGTCTCCCCTTCCTCATTTTTCTTCTCTCTTTTCTTCTCAGTTAATCTAGATAAGAGTTTATCAATTTTATTTGTTCTTGTAATGTGCTTTTTTCCCCTAATAATTACACAATTTCAACAGGTTAGATGGAAAACAATTGTTGACAATATTCCAATTATTCTTAATGCATTGATATTAAAACTAACTTTATCCACATTCCAAAATAATTGAAAATTTTGTATTGTAAACTCATAGGTGTATATTTAAAAACTTATGGACATTTACCAGATGAATATAAGACCATTAACTATTATGTTTACCCCATTATTATCCATGATTATCTATGAGTAGTGAGATTATGTTTACTATTATACTTTACTGTATTTTATATTCTATACTATACTGTCCAAGGTGGTGATGTTTCTTTTATACTTCAAAATAATTTTTGTGTTTAAATGTACACAAAGCAAGTCAAAATGAGAGAATTTTATTTTAAAATTTTATTTTGTGGTAAGAACACTTAACATGAGATCAACCATCTTAAATTATTTTAAAATGTGCAATACAGTATTTTAAGTGTAGGGACAATGTTGCACAGTGTATCTCCAGAATTTATTCATCTTGTATAATTAAGATTGTATGTCCAGTCTGCCTTATTCCACTTGTCATAATGTTCTCAAAGTTCAACATGTTGTCATATATTGCATGACTTCTTTTTGTATTTAAGGTTGAATAATAATCCACAATATGTTTATATCACAGTTTCTTTATCCATTTGTCTGTTGGTGGATATTTAGGTTGTTTTCACAACTTGACTGTTATGAATAGTGCTGCAATGAACATGGGAATTCTAACACCTCTTCAAGACCCTGATTTCAATTATTTGGATAAGTATTCCAAAGTGGGGTTGCTGGATCATATGCAGCTCTAATATTAATTTGTTTAGTAACTCCCATCTTGTTTCCAGTTACAGCTGCACGATTTGAATGTCCCACCAATAGTGTACAAAGGTTCCAATATCTCCACACCTTCACCAGCAATTGTCTTTAAAAAAAAAATAGACATTCTAGTAGGTGCAAGGTGATCTCTCATTGCAGTTTTGATTTACACTTCCTGATGTTTAGTAATATGAGCACCTTTTCCTATACCTGTTAGCCATTTATGTATCTTCTTTGGAGAAATGTCTATTCAAGTTTTAACACATTTTTAATTAAAGTATGAGTTTTTGCCAAAGGTTTTTTGAGTTGTTTTATATGCACTTGTTTAAGTGCTTCTCTCTTCCAAAAGTCACATTGATTCAATATTTGATGTGACGATATTGAGAGATGAGACATTTAAGATATGTTTGAGTCATAAGGGGTCTGTCTTCGTGAATAGATTAATCTATTCATGGATTAAAGCTTAACTGGTTAATGGGTTAACACATTAATAGGTTATCATGAGTGGGACTGGTGGCTTTATTAGAAGAGGAAGGGAGACCTGAGCATGTCAGCATGGTCACCCCATTGCTATGTGATGCTCTGCACCTGCTCAGTGTTCTGCAGAAAGTTCTCACCAGTGATAATACTGTTACCAGATGCAATCACTTGACCATGGACTTTGCAGGCCCCATAACTGTAACAAACAAATTTCTTTTTAAATTACCTAGTTTCAAAAATTCTATTTTAAGCAACAGAAAATGGACACATACTTTATATATGTGGGAAACTAACCCATTATCTGATTTATGGTTTGCAAATATTTTCTCTCATTCTGAAGGCTCATTTTTCAATATGCTAATTGTTTTCATTGCTGTGCAGAAGCTTTTCAGTTTTATGTCATCTTACTGGCCTGTTTTTTTTTTTTTTTCTTTGTTTGCCTATGTTTTTGATGTCCTGTCCATGTAGTCCAATGATACAGAAAGGAAAGTCCAAACATTAATTCATGCATACGTAGTCAACTTATCTACAAAAAGGGTTTTGAGAATACACAATGAACAAAGAATAGTCTTTCAGCAAATGGTGTTGAGAAAACTGGATATCCTCATCTTACTTATACCATGCACACACACACACACACACACACACACACACAACAAAAAACAAAACAAAAAACAAAACAAAAAAAAAATCTCAAAATGATTTAAAGAGTTACACTTAAAACCTGAAACTAAAACTCATAACAGAAAACATAGGGATAAAGCTTCGTGACATTGGTCTTTGCAAAGAATAATTATCTTAATGTTTTTCATGACCTTTAAACAATATATCAACCTTATTTAGGTTTCATAGCAAATATGACTGTAGGGAGTTCAAAATATAACATATATTTTACAACATTCCATAGTTCTGAAAAAAAACACCAAATTCAAATCTTTTTCTTTTCTGAAAGCAAGCCAGTTTCTGTCCTGCCCTTCAAAAATGTACTTCTTCAATGTGGAGGTAGAGGACTGCTCCTACCGTGCAATGCCTTTGAGGGCAAAACATAAATTTCTTTGAAGACAGAGAGAAAATGATCTATGAGTTTCCTCTTGAAAATTTCTAACATAAGCTTATTAAGAATTGAAATTGTTTATATTTTATTAGGTGCGTTTATGCTTTTCTTCAGCTTTTAATTTAGCTACCTTTATAATATGTCCAAGGAGTGCCATTGGAAAAAGAGTCATGATGGATTTAAACTAAATACTGAGGTCATTATTATGTATCAATTTTAGTAACAGTTTGCTAGGGCTGCTATAACAAAGTATCTTAAATTTAGTGGCTTAAGTAGAGTAAATGTATTGCCTCCAGTTGTCTTGGCTAAAAGTCCAAGAAGATAATCTTCAAGGTTGATTCCTTCTGAGGGCCGTAAAGATGAATTCATTCCACATTTTTCTTCTGGCTTTGGCCAGCTTGTTGGCCATATGTAGCATTTCTTCACCTTCAGAAGCATTGCCCCAATCTCTGCTTTCATCTTCACATTTTCCTTGTGTGTTTCTTTGTGTGTGCTCTAATTTCCCCTTTTTATAAGGACGCCAGTTATATTGGACTAGGAGCCCAGTCTACCCTACTCTAATATAACCTCATCTTAACTAATTACATCTGCAAAACTCTATTTCCAAATAACGTCACCTTCTGAGGTACTGGTGTTAGGACTTCAACATGTGAATTTTTGGTGAACACAATTCAACCATAACACATGCTTAGCCATCAAATCTCAGTACACAATAGGAGGCATGACCATTTTTGGTGTGAGATGAACTTGAAGAACAGACTGATGGGTGGCAGGTGAGGAGAGGCAAATGCAGGGAAATCAGAAATGAACCTATTTTTGCAGTCCAGGAAAAAACTGATAATAGGCCAGAATTAGCAGAGAGTTGGCAGTGGATATGATAAGAAATAGAATTGAGACAGATAATTACAATTACATGCTGATGGAATGGATGTTGTGTATATGAGAGAGTTATGAGTCAATGATGTTTCCTGGTTTTAGGCCTAAGAAACTAGGTGGAGAATTGTATCAATTTCAGAGAAAGAAAATCCTGTGAAAGAAGCAGACTTGTAGAGTAAACCTAGAGTTTTCTGTGCTACTGTAATGAGAAAAGCACAAAATGTCTATTAGGCATGTAAGTAATAACGCCAAAAGCTATGGGTATATATACTTCGAAATTTAATGACAGAGCATTTGATGGTTAAATGAACTGATACTGAGCTCTGGGAGTGAACTGGGAAATGGAGGTTGGCTTTAGAAACATTTTAATTTGCAACTTTTAAAAAACTTTAAATAGTATAATTTTGAAAATGTTTTTCATTAAATGGCCAAAGTCAGTTGATATGTGAACATAATTGCAAACTCTCATGGGAAATTGAGCATCGTCATTGAGTGATTCTGTCTGGTCTTTTCATCTTAAATTCTATCAGTGAGGCTATAGTCTTCTATAATTAAACTCTCATCGCCCATTGCACTGCTACCACTACAGACCGACAGCTCTCACTGCTCCAGGTTCTCTTTCCTCCTTGTTGTTCTCTGAACATATCAAGCACGTTCTTTTGGCAGAGGCTGTGCACTTGATGGTATCTCAACCTGGAATTTCCTCCCCTGCTTTCAATAGGCCTTTGTTTAAGTGTTGCCTCTTCTGAGATTCCTTCTTTGACTATCCTACATAGAAGAGTATGGTTTCCCTATCACTTTCTCTCTCTTCCTCTGCTTTATCTTTCTTTATATCATTTTTTTCCCATTGATATGTTATACATTTATTTAACTATCACTTGCCTCCCTAGAATATCAACTCCATCCTTACCTATTTTTAAACTACAGTATCAGCAGAGCCTAAAAAAGAATTTGGCATACACTAGGTATCCTATTTTATGAATATTGTTGAATATGTGTCAGTTATTCATAGTAAGATTATTGATAAACTTAACCATCCTTTGCAAATATAATTGAATTACAGCACATTCATACTACAGCCATCTTGATGAAACATTCCTATTAAAATAACATTTACTATCTCAAAATTGTGAGATCATCGACTTTGGAAGTATCAAAATCAATCTTTCAATATTATGGGAATACATTTAGCAAACAGAGAAACAGAAATCCTCCTTTATGATAATAAGAAACAGAGAAGGTTTATATTCATATATCATGACTGCTATATAAATATTTGCTAATATTCTTTCTAATCTAAACGTGTTTGATTTTAATTTAGGGTCTTGTATTCTCAAATACATATTTCTAATTTCTTACTACTGAAGCTTATAGCCAGCTCTTTTCTAGATTAAATTTTAATTAAAGCTGAGTTGAAATAGTTAATAGTTTGTTTATACATCGCTGTTATAAAATCACATTGTACATACTCTGGTACATATAAAAATAAATGTTATTAAGGAAACTTCTCAAAAATAACATATAAGATTATGTATCTATTTTATGATATATTATTATTGTCAAATTCTTTCTCTTTTCACCAGTTTGAAATTAGATCCTTGCCTGCTAAGCAAATTAATCATTACTCAACTGTTCTTTTTATAGAAATGAAGCTTATTATTTTCTTCTCAACCATCTCTCATTACAACGTGTGTTAGAAGTATCAATTTTATATTTATATTAAATTAAATTGATTTTATTCCTTAATATTAGTTTCAGAAAAGGGAATTATAATATTGTCATGAAATGACAAAATACATGTTGTATAAATAATCACTCTCCTGTTAAAGTCCCTAGTGAGTTCATTGTTTTCCTTGCATCTATGTAAAAACTTACTTTTGTCTCAATTACTTGTTTACACAATTATAAATGCTATGAGAATGCACTTCACCTTTATTGAGCTGAATGGGGGATGATATAAGCTAAATTAAATTATTGAAGTTATCATTGTTGCTGTTCATTGTGGAACCAGTTTAATTGAATTATTTCCAGCATTCGTATAAATGTCTTGAACTTTTCAACTTTGTAAAAATGTTGGCAACCCGTTTTTTTGGATTCAGAATCTAACATGGTGATTTCTGTGTTGAAGAATGACAAATACATCTCAATTGTTACATTTCCTCTATATTGTCTACAATACATAAAAAGACAAAGAAATAAAACTGATTATTGCCTTAGTAGGGCACATTCACTCCCGCACAGTGAATTTCAGAACAAATTTAAATATGTGGATTCATTTTAAAACTTGTATGATAAAGAGATTCAAAATATGAAGCACCCAAAGTAGAATATATTTGTTTTGTTTCTTATTTCTTTTAAAGAAAGTGATCTTTTTTGGAAATAAAGATAAAAAAGAGTCCCACAAGGTTATACACACAGTGAACCCCTGACTTTTAAAGAAAGGGGGATTATTGCATTGAAAATGCCAAGTTATTTAAAAAGTCACTATCATAACTTGATAAGCATCTTGAAAAGACATTTCAATTTTGCCACCAATGCATGTCAAATTTCTCATCCACTAGTGACCCATTTGACAGATTTTATTTTCCTTATAATACACGGGAGAGGTACATTTTAAATAACTTTTCTGCTGCTGTATTAAATACCATATATCTTAGAATCAGCTAAAATACTTTAGATTTTTGTGTGTGTGTGTGTGTGTGTGTGTTTTTTTTTTTCTGGTATTTTAAGTTTCTATCAGCTACAATCTTTGAGGTTAAGTTTGTATACCTAAAAAGTTATTTCCCTAAAATTGCATGTAAGACACTGTCAATCACATAAATATTCTCCTTGTTAACATGTTCATATAAAAATTGAAATGCAATTTCTTTCTAATTCTTTTCTAAATTTCTTGATGAGCCTCAGTGAGATCATTTGTAGCCTACGAGTTGCAAATCCCTTCATCTTTAGGGCATTTATAGACCTGCCAACTGGATTCGTGTGCTATTAAAATGCTTAAAACATACCCCATTCCTTTAAAACATAAATTTTACCTTCTATCTGTATCTACATCAATATTTTCTATCAATTGTCTAACAATTTATCTATCTATCTGTCTATCTATCTATCTATCTATCTATCTATCTATCTATCTATCATCTATTTACCGGCTGAGACAGAGAGAAAACACAATGTTTAATCTTTAGTTTCTCATAATAAAGACAAAGTTTTCTAGTAATCTTCTGCAGAAAGACTCTCTGAGAGGTTTTAATTGTCTTTGTCTCTTAGCCCTACAATGCTTTTTGATTGCCCTAGAATCACTTACAATCTTTTGTAGATCAATGTTTGAATTTTTGCGGTAGTTCCATCATTATAATTAAATAAGTTTTTAGTAATGTCTCTATAGAATCATGAATAGATACATATTTTCAGTCTTATTAACTATGTTTTCTTTAAATTTACTTACATATATTTATTAAATACATAATTATCTATAAATATCCATAATTATATCTCTTGGATAAAAGTGATAAACTCTCTTTTTCAGTATTTTACAAAATATTATTAGAAATAGTGTTTATAATCACATAATTAAGTGACATAGAAAGAAAATTTTCTGTCTATTCTGACAAATCTTCCTCATGGCACTCATTTCCTGTGAGTGCTCATGGCATTGCGTGACTGCCTGTCACCTGAATACCCTCATTACAGAACCCTCACTGCTCAGTCCATCTGCTATTCATTAGAGTCCATAAAGTAATCACCACAACACACTGTACATTGACTACCCCTCTGTTGTTTGTGTGAGAAATCAGGCAGTTCTCGGGCTTAGTGATGGAGAGAAAAGTTACCACTTTCACCTTCTTTTCCTTAGTGCTTTGATTAACACTTACCAAAATATGACTACTATAGAAATGCCTTTGTATTTTACACAATGTTCAAAATAGGAACAACTTGCTCTTTACATCACCAATTAACCTGGGGTCAATTTCGAGATTTAAGATTTACATAAGGAATCTGACATTAAGATACACTGAGGAAAGATTTTTAAAAAATATTTCCTCAATGCATTCAAGGAACATTTCCTGATCTCCTGAAATGTGCCATATACTATTTAAGATCACTGTGATCATCAGAGAATGCATATGACTTGATAAAGAGGGAAAAGAAAGAGACAAACAGGACTCGGATGGTTGAAATGTACTGGCAGGCACAATGTTGGCACCCTTATGGAAAACAGCTTGCTGTGGGGAGGGAGCTGAAGAAAATATGTTCAGTTTTGAGGTTTATTTTGAAATGGCAGAAAGACACAAACATGAAACTAGACCTCAAGTAAATCATCAGTGGTAGTTATATGTATTTGTCATTCATCACAGTAGCTTAGTGGAATTACTAATATTTACTGAATAATTTTCATATCCCAACTGCCATTCACAGATCCTCATCTCTGTTGACCATTTATATGTATAACACAATCATAAAGAATAGATAAAATTATAATCTTAATTTTTCATCTGCAATAATTGAGATATATTGTGTCAGTTTCTCAAATCCGCATAGCTAATAGGTGTTTGATGGATTTTAACTTAGAAATCTCAGCTCCATATCCTATTATTTTACCTAAACCTACACATAAACTGTTTTTATCAAGAGCAAGTTGGCTTTAAAATTCTATTCTTTACAGTTTAATCTTCCTAAAATAAACTATTGCAGATGTTTTAAATATATATATTTTAGTAGTGGAATTATTTTTTATTAAATATTTTAAAGTCACCAAAATTATACCTATGTTAGGAAAAAATCCCTGGAATGAAAATATTTTGGGATGTAGGCTTTGGATATATTGTTTGATTTTTAAAGGAAATTACGCCTAGGTTACTTGCTCAGATGTGCCTGTTTTCTTTTAATTTCTGAATTCTGGTGAAATAGCCACCTAACTGCTAGGCTTTTCACTGTACCAAGAATTCATGCTGATTATAACGACCAAGCTGCAGATGCGTGGAGTGGGAGAGGAAAGATCTGCTAAACTCAATCAGAATTGATTTGTGAAAAATACTCAACAGTAAGTGATAAAATTATTGAAACTGCTTAGCTATAAGTTGTAGTACCTAACTGGTGGATGCTTTATCCAGATATGTTTTTCCTTGCCCATCTTTTAGGGTGACCATTCCCTATTTCTAGATGTAATGCTACAGCATTAGTTCTGGGAAGCCCAGATAGCAAAATACAGAACCAAGGTAGGCATATCAGGTCCAGAGACTAGCTTCTCATGTAAACTGTGCCAATCTCTGTCCTCTGCTTGGAATTTGTATATTGGAATGTGGACATTTAGCCTCAGAATAGCTAGCTTCTTGGGTGGAAGAAATGTAAATTTGCAAGATGTTGGAGGCTACTTTTCAACATGTATTCTTGGAAACAGAGATATCAGTTTGCAACAAAACAAGGAATTACTGTTTTTGGTTTCATTTTCTATTGTTATCACAGCATCCACTGTGGTCTCACTAGGTCCTGGACCTTGTATTCTGCTTAAACACTTGTATAATTATAAAGCATTCCCTTTTCTGTTCAGACTGGAATTGGAATTAGTTTAAACTGTGATGCCAAACTCTTATATTAATACTGTAGCTTTCAGGGAACAACAAGCTGTTCATGATCAACTATATCAGAAATAAAGTTGGAATGTGAATTTTAAAACTTCCAGAAAGATCAAATCCCTGTATTCCTTGGGATGTAAGGAATTAAGAAGAATTGTAAAGATCAATGCTTATGCAAGGCATTTATGGAAACTGAAATTGTAAAAAAAAAAACTAAAGTCTGTTCTGATAATAGGAAACACTGGTTTATTAAAATTGCATTGTTCTTCCATGTATGGAAAAGCCCCTGAAATTACATTCATACTCTGTATTAGGCAAATGAGTAAGTAAAGGATCCCATGAGAGAAGTCATGTTCTAGCAAATATTAGGAAGAGCCATGCAAAGTGTTTGTACAGGTTTGGAGAGATGTATTTTTATGTTATTTTGGATTCGCCACCGAGATGAGCCTAAAAAGTCTTTGAAACCGACAAGTAAAGACGTTGATGGAAAACATCTGAAATTATGACTTTTATCTGATCACATCTGACACAATGGCATAATGTGAGATTGTCCTCAAATTGTCAAATGCACTAGTATCTGTGACTGATTTCACAGTAACGTTAATTTTTAATTTTGTGGGTACATATTAGGTGGATATGTTTATGGGTTACATGAGACATTTTGATACAGGCATACAATGCGTGATAATCACATCAGAATAAAAAATCACCTCAAGCATTTATCTTTTGTGTTATGAAAAAATCCAATTATACTCTTAAAGTTATTTAAAATGTACAATTAAATCATTTTTGGCTATAGTCAGCCTGTTGTGCTGGCAAATACTAGGTCTTACTCATTCTTTCTGTTTTTTTTTTTGTACCCATCAACCAGTTCGATGAGTGAGAGAAACAATTTTGTAAAATTCTTGACCTCGTATTAAATATTGTTGCAAATGTAACATCAAAAGTTATAATTAACTATAGAAAAATAAAGCAAGTTTGAATGGAGATATATATATGATATATTTATGTATATTTGTCTATGTTAAGTGTTCATGCACGTGTGTATGTCTATGTGTGTCTGTGTGTGCTTAAGTGTATATATATGTGTGTGTATATATGTGTGTGTGTGTGTGTGTGTCTGTGTGTGTATTGCTTTGAACAATGGCTTGCAACAGTGTTCCAAAAGTAGTTGAAAGATCTACCAATTGAAATGGGAACACTGTTGGTTTGCATGTGGAAGGTAATTGTGAGCAGAGTCCTGATATGTAATAGAACAAAACTGATGATAAAATGCCAATTTTCTGGGCATGATGAGAAGCTGCATTTAATTAGTTCCACATATGCCTGATAGGATTGAGAAAATGATTGGTTATTGAATAATGAACTTATTGTTCCCATGACTAGGGTAATTTGGGGTGAACACTCTCTCATCTTAAAATGAGCAGGTAGGACTGGAAAATCTGTGGAATATGAGCTTGGCCAAGCTCCAAAACTCCACCTGAATCAGGTTAAGAATTGGTGAAAGTCTAATACCCATACCCTTTAAATCACAGAATAACTGATAGGGAAAAAGAAGATTGATCAGAGAATAAAAGAACCATATACATTTGCAGCCAGTCTGAGATTTGAATTCGGATTAAGACATTTGAATTAAAAGCCTATGTGAAAGGTGTAAACATGATCATTTAATCTTACCTGAAACTAATTTTTGAAGTTGTTACTGTGAATTTAAAAAGGAATCTCATTTCTTAGTCACTAAAGAGTTTGTGAAGATTTTTCTTAACTCAATTGTACCTCATATTTCTCACAATGAACACTTTAGAGGTGAAATAAAAGACACTATGAGAGGGACCATTACCCAGAATGAGAGGGTGAGGACACTGTCCTCATAAACAGACCTATACATATTAATCTTGGCATTGCAGAGAGAGCATAATTCATGTGTATTAACGTTGATTCCACTGTAGAAACCGCTATCTATAAGGGATCATCAGTGTGAGAGATATAGCCAGATATTACAACTAGATTTTTTTGGAAACCATTTTTCTAACACTCATTTCAGAAAATAATTTGTACATCATAGTCTTTGCTAAGCCTGTAAAAATTTCACTAGGGGAAGAGAAAAGCAATATAGGAGGAAAAAAATGCTTTTCCTAAACAGGAAAAGAAAACTTGCTATTGCATCTGTATCTGTACTGTCATTGATTGGCACATTTTAATGATAGGACTATAATTACAGTTTTGCTAGAATCATGTATATTATTATCTTATCAGTTAGATAAGAAAGTAAAAATCCAGGAATAATTTGTGTATTAGGGTTTTCTAGAAGGGCAGGACTAATAGGATAGAGATATCTATGAAAGGGAGTTTATTAAGGAGTATTGATTCACACGATCACACGATGAAGTCTTACAGTAGGCTGTCTGCAAGTTGAGGAGCAAGGAAGTCAGCTTCAGTCCCCAAACCTCAAAAGTAGGGAAGTTGGCGGTGCTGACTCAGTCTGTGACTGAAGGCCTGAGAGCCCTGGCAAACCACTGGTATAATTCCAAGAGTCCAAAAGTTGCAGAACTTGGAGTCCGTTGTTCCAGGGGAGCAAGCATCCAGCACAGGAGAAAGATGAAGGCTGGAAAACTCAGCCAGTCTAGTTCTTCCGTGTTTTTCTGCCTGCTTTTATTCTAGCTGTGCTGGCGGCTGATTAGATGGTACCCACCAAGGTTGAGGGTGGGTCTGCCTTTCCCAGTCTGACAATATGCTCACAGACACACCCAGAAACAATACTTTGCATCCTGCAATCCAATCAAATTGACATTCAATATTAACCATCACAGTTGATATGTAAGAAATAGAAGGATAAAGAATTGTTCTATTAGAAATATAAAATAATAGTAATTGTAATTAGTTCAACCTTGGGATGCTATGGAAAAGAGAGTAGAGGTTGAAGGCCAAGATCTTGGAAAAGAAAAGAATTGCCTGGATGACACTCAAGAAGATAGGGTTGCAAAGGGCCTGTGGTGAGAGAGCCACAAGTATGAGACTCAGGGTCTGGTATTGTATTAATAACCAGTACTAGGCTTAATCATATTGACTGATCTTACCTTTGAGTTCAGGGTGGAGCTTTATTATACGTGGTTAATGAAACATATTCTGCTTTATATGCCACAGTGACCATTGTGAAGTTCTTTCAGGGATGCTGAAATAACTTTATCATCTATCAGTGTAAACTAAAATGTCATGTTTGAATATTCTTTGATAATATAGAAAAGACTCTGAATGGTAACATAAATGATGAATTAAAAAATAATTTTATAATTTCTATTACTTAACTCATTTATGCATTTTGTCAACCAATAAATAAATCAGTGATAAAAGAATAAATTTTATTTTCAATGTAAATCAACCTGATTTTAAATTCATAAGGACATAGATTATTCCATTAGTGTACATTATTTAATCAAAGATTTAAAGTTTCATAAAAATACCCAAGAATATATAAAGATTATATAATAAGTGTCTGACCAGTCAAAATTCAGAAACTAATATAAAAATTATATGGTAAATAATGTAAATAAAAAAGTAATACAAACTTGAGTCTACAAATGAGTAAAATATGAAGAAAACAACTACAACTTTTTAAAATGTGAGAGTCAAAAATCAAAATTAAAATATACTCAATAGAAATGTTGAGAAAGGGAAGTGATTTACATTGGGGAAGGAATTTGAAAACTGAATCATACACAATACAATACTATTCAGCCATAAAAATGAAGAAAATTCTGTCATTTTTCACAACGTGGATGAACCTGGAGGACATTATGGCAAGTGAAATAAGTCAGGCACAAAATATAAATGTTACATAATCTCGCTTGTATGTGGAATCTTAAAAAGTTAAATGTATAGAAGTAGCAAATAAAATAATGGTTACCATCAGCTAGGGGAATGGGAGTGGGAAGGGAAGGAATGGGAAGATGTTGGTCAAAGGGTACAGAGTTTCAGTTAGACAGGAGTAATAAGTTTTGAGATCTATTGCACAACATGGTGACTATATTTAAAAATCAAGTATTATATATTTAAAAATAACCAAAATAGTATCCAATGTCTTACCATATAAATGATAAGTAATGAGGTAATGAATAAATTAATTTGTTTTAATCATTCTACATTGTACACATATATCAGATCATACATTGTACTCCATAAATAACATTTTAAAAGAAAAGGAGACATGGGTAAAATGTATAAAACTAAAGATTATCATCTTTTGTCTTCAAACTACTTTATTATTTCAAAATTTTAGTTCCTTTAATAAAATTTTTTAACATACATTTCACATATTCATGGGGTATGTGTGATATTTTGTTACATATCTGGAATGTGTAATGATCAAGTCAGGGTATTTGGGAAATTAATCACCTTGAATATTATTTTCCATATGTTGGAAACAATTCAAGTCCTTTCTTCTAGCGATTTTAAAACGTATAGTACATTGTTGCTAACTATAGTCACCCTATTCTGCTTTCAAACAGTACAGCGTGGATCCTCTCTCTAACTGTACATTTGTAATCATTAACAGTCTCTCTTTATCCCTCACTCCTACTCACACAGCCTTCCTAGCCTTAAGTATCTATCCTTCTTTAACTTCATGGGAACAACATTTTTACCTCCTTCATATGAGTGAGAACATGTGGTATTTGTCATTCTGTGCCTGTTTTATTTCACTTAACATTATGACCTTCAGTTCTATTCATGTTGCTGCAAATAACATAATTTCATTTATGGCTGAATATTATTCCATTGTGTATATATACCACATTTTCTTCATTCATCTGTTGATGTACACTTAGATTGATTCCGCATCTTTGCTATTGTGAATAGTGCTGCAATAAACATGTGAGTGTAGGTATCCCTTTGATATACTTATTGTTTTTTCCTTTGGGTAAATATATAGTAATGGGATTGCTGGGTCACAGGATAGTTGTATATTTAGTTTTTTGAGAAATATCTGTATTATTTTCTAGAGTGGCTCCATTAATTTACATTCTCATCAACAGTATATAATAGTATTTTTTTCTCCTCATCTTTGCCAATATCTGTTATATATTTTGTCTTTTAATACAATCTGAAAATAAATCAGAGTATTGTCTTTTTAATGTCATTATTATTATTATTATGGCTATTAGGTTGTGAAATATTTAATTCATCCATACATATTTACCATATACTTTAATTGAAAGTTTTGAATAATACCTACAAAATGCAAAATACCTAGGAATATAATCATCCTTCCTATTGTATTAAAGAACAAAACACACTTAGGAATACAGCACTAGAATGTCTTGTTAATTTAAGATTGATTTCTGCTTCTAAATAAAAATCTTATTCAAAAGTTTTCCCTAATAAGATTTGATTAAACATCACTTAATCTTTGTTTCTATTAATCCTATTTGTGATTTCTTTTCCTTTGAATTTGATTCTGAAATGCTCAACTTTTAATTCTAACATTGAGATTTATTTGTCTTCTAGCCATCTAACATTTTCATATTTACATGTATTTTATTAAGGTAATTATAGGTGAAAAGCAAAATAGAGTAGAAAAGGAAGAGTTTTCATTCAGAAATTACTTCACATGTGGTTTGGGGTAGCCTTTTGTATAAAAAGATGATGAATAAAAAAAAAACATCAAATTCAGCTATGTGGGAGCAATTAAAAGATATAACCACTATAAAAATTTGTGCCTCTGTCTTCGATATTATCTTCAGAAATGTTCTTATAAAACTTACACATAATATCTGAAGATAGAGAATAACAGTATTATTTAAGTTAATTTAACTTTGAACTAAAATCTATAATTTCAGCAGACATTAGCATATTCCAAGTGCTTTTCTGTAGGCATATATGATACAAATATGTAAATGAAAGTTTTGCTTTCTATGAGCTCACTTTTAAAACTAGTAAGCTGGCATAGAAATATTAATGCATTTCATTATAATTACTACTAATACTAATACATATATTTGTGATACATTTGAACTAAAGCATTTAAAACAACATAGTTGAAATTTTTTTTTTCTTGTTCCAATGCCCTATGTACATACAAGTGTCGGATGTCATTGTAGAGATCACTCATTTTTTAAAAGATATATTACCTTTGTGTAATAATTTATTTTAGAAAACTATCAATTTGATTAGCTTAATACAATTCATTTTCAGACATGCATAATTTATAACTATTTCACTGACTGGATAGAGTTCATTAAATTCTATTGATCCTGTGGCATAATTGTATATGGAATGATTAATGCATGAAGTTAAATTATCAGTTGTTAAACGAAGACTACTGACATCATGTCTTTCATAATTAAAAGAGTGCTCCAATACATAATGTGGGGGTAAATGATGAGAGTAACGAGATAATTGAAAGCTAACTATTATTAGAGACTGTCCAGTAATGGAGAGTTAATAATTCAATACACAATGGTTTCCAATTACGTTCTTATTTCTATTTTATTCACTCTCTTGGCCAACTGATCTAAGTTTGTGTTAATTGGAAAGAATCCTTTATTTTGAAATAAGTTTCATAAGACATTGAAAGAAAAAGAAACAAATCTTTAGTGATTATTTATCTGAATGAAAGCAACATGGTTACATATAACATCTAATATATGATGGCATTTAATGAGAAATACATTTTTTCTTTCTTTCTATTTCATTGATATGGACTTGTGCTTGCAAGACAAGAAAGAATAAGGAATTTGAAAATAAAGTATTTCCTATCATGAAAAAATATTGTTTATTACTGTGAGGAAATTTATTAAGTAAAGTAATTGCAATTCTTTATGTTCTCTTTCTGTAGTCACATTCTAAACCTATAATTATTTGATATAAAGCTACAAAGTCAATATTTATCTTGTAAATATATAGCCCTAAGAAAAATGGTGCCTTTTCACAAAAGTTAAGCAAATAAATAACAATTGATAAAATAATAAAATAGCAAGAGGAAGAAGGTATAAATAAATGATGACTATAAAATATGTATTTGGCTTAAGTGAATGATTGTAATGAGTTTTAAATGCCACAAAATGATTTATTTCAAAAAGTAGTTTACTTTCAAAAATAGATTGAATGTGGAGAAAATTTAAGGATAAATGTATTCGACCTGGGTAATAAAGTGACATTAATAGACAGCTCACGTTTTTTGAATGCCTGCCCATGCACCAGTTACGCTTTTAGAGTCTAAGGCATAATCAATTTAATTCTGGATGTGAATCTAAATAAGGAAATGCAAATTAAATTTAGCTTTATGTTAGTATTAAATTTAATAGATTCTTCATATAAACAGTCTAAGGTTGCTTACCTTCTTCATTCCTATGATTATTTAAGTTACAGTACAATAAAATGTCACCGTAGCTATCTAATACTCTATCTTTAGTTATTTTAGTAGATATTTACAATAGGTTTTAAAACTGATGGAACAGCAACAATCTACCAAGTAAGTACACCAAATAAACATTTAATTTAATATTGAGTGATTTTGACATAGAAAAACATTTTGCTTTGTATATAAAATACCAGTTAAGCCTTTATTATATTTATTATATTCATTTTTTTCTGTAACTTCCAGTACTTAAAGAAACCAAATATAAATTTTCAAAGTGTTGTAACTCAAAGATTTCCTAAATAAATTCTTGCATCTTTGGAACAATTTGGGATATTTGACCTGAAATCATTCATAACAATTTATTTTTTAGTTTTATGGACAGTTCATTAAATTTGAGCAGAACATCTGGTCCCTTTGCTTAGCAGATACTCTTTCAAGCCCTTTTTTTTGCCAAAGTTTCACAATGGATAATTCCGGTTTTGTAAATGACGTGGTTTAAAGTTCTTTTGTATTATAATTACTTCGGTTCAGCTAAAAAGGTAAAACTAGTTTCTAGTCGTGTGTTTTAGAAATTTCTTTACAGAAAAATTGCTTCATTCTCCTTCTCGACCTGCATTAAAAAGAAACTACATACTATGCCAACTTTTACTTTTAGAAAGAAAATATGTAATGGTTAAAATGTACAATGAAAAAGTATGAGTTTGTACTGGACAGAATGATCTTTCACAGAAATACCTGGATTTTCTTGGTATTGCCAATCTCCTTCCTAGGTAAGAAAATAGTTTAGCTAATGAAAAATAAGCAAATTCAATCTGCTTCAGATGAAATAGCTTAGGGGAATAATGCCGGAGAGAAAATGCAGCTTTCCATGTGTTTTGTGTATATAAGGAACAGGAAGCTGAGGGAAGACACTCTTAAGGATACTGATTACAATGCAAATACCCGGTGGTCACCATGTAATTTTGCTGTTTAGTTGATGTTTTTGAGACCAACCATAAAATCCCACTGCACATCTCTAGTAATAATAAGCAGAAAAATGGACGCCTAGAAGAGGAAACAGATCTAAGTACAGAAGGGGACCATGAATTAATCTGTCCTAGCTACACTCATGCTGGATGTGAAGAGGTGCAATAGATTTGAGACTCTTTTGTTTGAAATAAGGATGGTTTTGTTTCCATTTGTAAGTATTGCAAAAAAAAAAAAAAAAAAAAAAAAAAATGCTTTTCTTCAATTAACTATATTAAAATGGAAGAGGAAATTGAAATTGGCGACATCATTTAAGTATCCTGGAAAGTACTCCAACTTCTATGTATGTATGGCATCCATATGTATGTCTATGTAGTCTGCACATGCATCTACATCCACTTCCTTCCCTATATGTATACTGTGTACGTATGTATTTATGTACACATGTATCTGTATTAGACTATTCTCACATTGCTATAAAGAAATACCTGAGACTGGGTTACTTTATTTAAAAAGATGCTATTGCTCACAGTTCAGCAAGCTTTAACAGAAAACACAGTATCAATGTCCTACTTGGCTTCTGGGGAAGGCTTCAGGAAAGCTTACAGTCATGACAAAAAGCAAAGGTGCGGCAGGTACATCACATGGCAAAAGCAGGAGCAAGGAAGGGGCACGGGAGGTGGTTACACACTTGAAATGACCATATCTCAGGAGAAACTCATTACATGCATTTTTTCTTTTTCATTGGGAATGGAATGTAAAGTTTTCAACTTTTCATTATTGTAATAGACTAAGACTTTAGTTGCGCTGAAGAGACCTGAAAATAAATGCGTATATCAGAACAAAATTTAAGCAGAGGTGGAATTCAAAATGCTTGGTTAGGTCTGCTGAAATCATCAAAATATCGTCTTATATGAACAATGGTGTGGTTTTAATCCTTTAGTGTTATGATTATTTAATGTATCGGAATGGGTTCAACTATCTACCAAAATGGCATTTATTGAGCTTGATGAAGAAATTTATCATCCTTCTGTTGATCCTTTGTACCTCTAGATAAATTGTCTTCTATTATGGTTTTGAGTACATCAAAAAGTGTTTAAATATTATTCTTGGGATAAAATAAAGAAACAAAAGCACTGGGTACATACATTGATTTTTTTCAGTATTATCCAGCTTTTTGGTCCTAGAATAAGAACCACGTGGATATGCAAACCCGGTCTAATGCCTATGTGGATAGTTGAATTGTTACTGGGTCTACTTTTGCTTATCTTTAAAAAAACAGAAGGCATGCAGACAGAACTTCCTCCTCAGGAGAACCAGGTAAAACTGGTTAGAAACAGATGGTTGACTGGATACCTCAAATTGACTCTCAGATTCATTTATTCTAAATTTCATGCTAAAATATGGCACTTCCTTTATGTCATGACAATTGACAATCACCATGATAAGGACTGGAGAAAACCATAAAACGGGCAAAAAGAAGGCAGTACATCTGGTTCTGAAAGTTCACTGCCATCCCAGAAAGGACATGAATATTTCCCTTGTTTTTAATGCACCAACCTTTCATTAGAAAAGAAAAAAACTATATTTTGTAACAGGCAATGGCTACATGTGGGAAATTCTGTTCTTACAATAAGTAAAATGGAAGGGTAAAAGAGAAGTGGAACAGTACACTTTGGAGGAGGACAAAGACACCCAAACCTCAACACAAAAACCGCAACTACTGGATTCTACATGTTTTGGATTCACAGCAAACCATTCCTATTTCCCAGGGTGAGGGAACTAAGCAGGCCAGTAAGTGGTGCACACAGCCCCCTCAACCCTCAGAGATGTCTATAGCCCTTAGGAGTGGAATCAGAGTTTTGAGTTCTCAGGAATGACCACTGAGCCAAGGAATCCTTTGTGGGGCGAAACCAGCTGCGACAGGTCCAAGGGCTTCAGACAGATTAGAGATTGCAGATGTCATTTTTGAGCTATATACTTTAACTCTAGTCCACACACACCTGACAAATACAAGTCTATGCACCTGGGACATTTTCAAGAACCCTATTTATTTGAGGACTTTACTATACAAGTCCCTTCCATCTTTCGCTTCACCAATAATCTCTTCCCTGAAGACTCTACTGTCTGACTCCTAATTCTTCTGAAGCTACAACATCTAGTGTTGGTGATGGCTCTAACCTTCCTTCCTCTTTTATTATGGAATAATAAATGGGTCTTGGAGCCAACCCCACCCCACCCGGCCCCGAAAGCTCCCTCCCCAAGCTTGCATATCAACGGAGGTGGAAACGGACGACCAGGTTCCAGCGACTGTCCAGTTTGGCCAAGCCCCTGGCTCTGATCCTTCCAGTGGGTTTGCAAATTTCCTCGAGTTAGAGCCAGATCACTTAGGCCATGGGCTAGGGCCTGGTAAGAGTCCCTAGTGCCCTGTCCAAGTGCCTGAGTGGCACTAAATGGCACACGGTGGCCTAGAGGGGCCCACCAGGAAGACAAAGCTTCGCCTCACATCCACCAACACCACAGTTTCTTGGAATGTTTAAATTTGGGTTTTCCGATGCACATTCAAAAGGCACTACAAGTTTCTCCTGTTGCTCAAAAGACACTGCTCCTTCCTCCCAGGTCCTTCTGAAGCAGCATCATTGTCTGGGGTGAATACCCAAGGTTCTACATCTCATGCCAAGGAAACCGAGTACATAGACACACAAGAACTGAGTTTAGGAGCAGAGGTTTGATAGGCAAAAGAAAGAGAAAGGAGAATAGCTCTCTCTCTTTTGAGAGAGAGGGGTGCCCAAGTGGGACTTCTGGGTGCGGGGAATGCATCAGGTTTCATAGACTGGCTTGAGGAGGTGGTGTCTAATTTACATAGGGCCCAGACATTGGTTGGACCAGGTGTGATGTTTATATAGCATACAAAGAAGATGGTCATCCCACACTAATCTTCTTATTACTGAAATGGGTTTCTACTTGGACAGTAACCATGTCCTGTGCTTCTTACTGTACACATGGTTGGCAAGCAAAAGAGAAAATAGAGCCGCCATGTTGAACATGGCTTGCCCCAGGTAGCCTTTTCTGTTGGCTCAGCTGCCAGCATTCACCCGTGCAAGCTGCTAGCTTGCCTTTCTATGTCTGCAGCTTGACCTAGGCTGCTCCTTGTTAGAAAAGAAAATGATTTGGGGCTGTTTTCATTGAAAGGAAAACCTTTCTGAGGACTTCCTTACCCTCACTATCTGCCTAAATAATTTCTTTTAAACTCCTATATCACTACAAGTAAAATATTATATTTGGACCCCTCACCTCTCACAGAACAATAAGTGAGTTTGCGAACCACACTTCTACTCCTTCGTTCTCTGGTCATTGAATAAGGCTGCAGTTCTTGCCCCTCATTTTCAGTTTTATGTGTTGGCTTCATGATACTGAACGGAAAAGAATCCCATCTTTGGGGAGAAAACGACTCAGTCAGTAAAATAACTGGCACCCTAGATGGGACCCTGGATTACATGGTCCACCTCCTTGTTTGGAAAGCCTCCTTACCTCTTTGTAGACTTGGCAGCTGGCATTTGACAGCATTAGCAAGCAAAGGATGCACATTTCTTTTGATTCTCAGTGTCAGCGATCAACTTTGGGAAAGGTAATCTCTTGTTATTGTCAGATCATAAGTACACAGGCAAAGGATTGTACTGGAAAGGACCACTCCTTGTGCTACAGATGGTGGGGACGCTTGCCAAAATCAGGATTGTGATGAGGATGCCTGGCACTGGATTGCAGTCTCACCCTCAGTAAAGGACACCTACCTACAAGAGTGCTTAAAAGTGTGGGAGAAACAGACTACAATTCTGTCCTGAGTAGAGCATCCAGTGGAAGTCTTTGAAAGAGGGAGAGAGGAACCAAAGGGCTTACAGTCTGGACTACTGGATCAGGGAACTCCCTAATGGCAAGTGTGTGCATGTGTACTTCTCTGTTTACTCTTCTTAGTGTTTGTCTTCTTATGCCAGTCGAAACCTCTTCTGCGCCAATTTTCTTGCATCAGTGGAGCTTGGGTTTCTCTCGTCTCAAAATAATCCCTCCTGCTTCTACCTCTGTTCACTGCCAAAGATCAAAATGGCCTTGGCTGCTCTTCCAAGAAGATGATAATCCAGAGGCTGTGGGGTTGTGACGACTTTTGTTTTGGGGATTGGATGAAATCTCCATCATGAAGCTAAGGCATGTAGGGGAGACTGTCAGAGACAGGGTTCCAGGGAGTCCTAGCTGGCCTTCAGGAAGGCATTGGGACATCTGGCTGTGACAATCAGTATTGGTTTTATGCACAGTAAGGACAATGCACACTTCAAATGGTTAATTTGCAACTACAGAATTAAGTAGAGGTCTCTAAAGGTCTCTAACTTCCTCTCTTTTCTTCTCTGCCTGGTTTGAATCTGCTGTTGCTAAACTGCTGGTGCTGAGGTAAGACTTATTAGAACAATTATTTATGGTTTACCAGAAATATAAACATTGGAAACTTGTTTGAAACTGAAGAAAAGTAAACAAAGACTTTTAAAATTGAACTGCCATACTGACTGCTATACCTAAACTTTGGTCAAAAGCCTTCCTTGGATTACCTTTGGGGCAAGCAAAGTTTAACCATGTGAGTAGGTTCCACTTTTGTCAGAAAATAATTTAGATCTAGATATATTTTATAAAATGGTGTGTTTTATTGCTATATCATGTCTAAAATCAAAGATCAAAGTTATTGGATTATAGTTTGTGTGTGTATATACATGTTTAGATGTATTTATGTGCATGTACGTGCATCATACTATGTTGTGTCTAGCATGCTACCAAATTGGAGTCTAAGTAAATGAGCACTCATAAGTTAATCCCAAATGCTCTTCAAATTCATGTGAATTTAGTAATCTTTGGTAAATAAAATAGCTTTACAGTTATCGGTAAAATAAAACTAAAATGTCTTTATAATTGTTAGCATACTTTTTTTGGGGGGTTTACTGATTATTTTATATTTGCTTTTGCTAGATATTTTAAGATGTGAGGATTTGGCCTGAAGATTATAAGATTCTAAATCAAGCCAAAACCAAATAATCTTTAGGCTTTTTTTTTTGACAAATAAGACTAATAATATTGCTGGTTCAATAAAAAACAACTGAATCTTCTGGGTTAGTGGTAAAGATACCTAGCTGCTGAACTTTAAGGTGTTACTTAGGTTAACACTTGAGGTTAACAGGTTATAAGGAATAGTAAATAGAAAAATAACTTGAAATGATGACTAGCTTTGTGTAATATTTCAGTTTTCAGAAGTTATGTAGATAAACTGTTAAAAATAGAAGAATTGAGTAAATATAAATTGGGATAAATTCTTGTGGGTAAATTTTTGTGTAATTTAAAATCTTAAAATTATTTTGAATTAATTAATAGATCCTAGTTAGATTTCCAACTAAAAAGCAAATCTNAAAAAAAAAATGCTTTCTTCAATTGAACTATATTAATGGAAGAGGTAAAATTGAAATTGGCTGACATCATTTAAGTTAATCTGGAAAGTACTCACAACTTCTATGTATGTATGCATCCATATGTATGTCTATGTATGTCTGCACATGCATCTACATCCACTTCCTTCCCTATATGTATACTGTTGTACGTATGTATTTATGTACACATGTATCTGTATTAGACTATTCTCACATTGCTATAAAGAAATACCTGAGACTGGGTACTTTATTTAAAAAAGATGCTTAATTGGCTCACAGTTCAGCAAGCTTTACAGAAAACACAGTATCAATGTCTACTTGGCTTCTGGGGAGGCTTCAGGAAGCTTACAGTCATGACAAAAAGCAAAGGGCGGCAGGTACATCACATGGCAAAAGCAGGAGCAAGGAAGGGGCACGGGGAGGTGTTACACACTTTGAAATGACCATATCTCAGGAGAACTCATTAGCATCATTTTTTCTTTTTCTATTGGGAAATGGAATGTAAAGTTTTTCAACTTTTCATTATTGTAATTAGACTAAGACTTTAGTTGCTCTGAAAGAGACTGAAAAAAAATGCGTATACAAACAAAATTTAAGCAGAGTGGAATTCAAAATGCTTGGTTAGTCTGCTGAAATCATCAAATATCTCTTATATGACAATGGTGTGTTTTAATCCTTTAGTGTTTTGATTATTTAATGTATCGAATGGGTCAACTAATCTACCAAAATGGCATTTATTGAGCTTGATGAAGAAATTTATCATCCTTCTGTTGATCCTTTGTACCCTAGATAAATTGTCTTCTATTATGGTTTTGAGTACATCAAAAAGTGTTTTAAATATTATTCTTGGGATAAAATAAAGAAACAAAGCACTGGGTACAACATTGATTTTTCAGTATTATCCAGCCTTTTTGGTCCTAGAATAAGACCACGTGGATATGCAAGCCCAGTCTAATGCCTATGTGAGATAGTTGAATTTGTACTGGGCTCTACTTTTGCTTATCTTTAAAAAAACAGGAAGGCATGCAGACAGAACTTCCTCCTCAGGAGAACCAGGTAAAAACTGGTTAGAAACAAGATGGTTGACTGGATGACCTCAAATTGACCTCAGATTTCATTATATTCTAAATTTCATGCTAAAATGGCACTTCCTTTAATGTCATGACAATTGACAATCACCATGATAAGGACTGGAGAAAACCATAAACGGGCAAAAAGAAGGCAGTACTCTGGTTCTGAGAAGTTCACTGCCCATTCCCAGAAAGGACATGAATATTTCCCTTGTTTTTAATGCACAAACCTTTCATTAGAAAAAGAAAAAAACTATATTTTGTAACAGGCAATGGCTAATGTGGAAATTCTGTTCTTACAATAAGTAAAATGGAAGGGTAAAGAGAAGTGGAACAGTACACTTTGGAGGAGGACAAAGACACCCAAACCTCAACACAAAAACCCAACTACTGGATTCTACATGTTTTGGATTCACAGCAACCATTCCTATTTCCCCAGGGTGAGGGAACTTAAGGCAGGCAGTAAGTGGTGCACACAGCCCCCTCACCCTCAGGATGTCTATAGCCCTTAGGAGGGAATCAGAGTTTGAGTTCTCAGGAATGACCACCTGAGGCCAAGGAATCCTTTGTGAGGGCGAAACCAGCTGCTGACAGGCTCCAAAGGGCTTCAAGACAGATTAGAGGATTGCAGATGTCATTTTTGAGCTATACTTATACCTCTAGTCCCACACACCTGACAAATACAAGTCTATGCACCTGGGACATTTTTCAGAAGCCCCTTTATTTGAGGACTTCTACTATCAGTCCCCTTCATCTTTCGCTTCACCAGATAATCTCTTCCTGAAGACTCTACTGCTGACTCCTAATTCTTCTGAAGCTACCACATCTAGGTTGGTGATGGGCTCTAACCTTCCTTCCTCTTTTATGGAATAATAAATGGTCTTGGAGCCAGACCCCACCCCACTCCGGCCCCGAAAAGCTCCCTCCCCAAGCTTGCATATTCACGGAGGTGGATAACGGACTGACCAGGTTCCCAGGACTGTCCAGTTTGGCCAAGCCCTGGGCTCTGTATCCTTCCAGTGGGGTTTGCAAATTTCCTCGAGTTAGAAGCCAGAGTCACTTAGGCCATGGGGCTCAGGGCCTGGTAAGAGTCTAAGTGCCCTTGTCAAGTGCCTGAGTTGGCACTAAATGGCACACGGTGGCCTAGAGGGGTCCCACAGGGAGACAAAGCTTGCCTCACATCCACCAACACACAGTTTCTTGGAATGTTTAAATTTGGGTTTTCCGATGCACATTCAAAAAGGCACTACAAGTTTCTCCTGTTGCTCAAAAGACACTGCTCCTTCCTCCCAGGTCCTTCTGAAGCAGCATCATTGTCTGGGGTGAATACCCAAGGTTCTACATCTCATGCCAAGGAAACCGAGTACATAGACACACAAGAACTGAGTTTAGGAGCAGAGGTTTGATAGGCAAAAGAAAGAGAAAGGAGAATAGCTCTCTCTCTTTTGAGAGAGAGGGGTGCCCAAGTGGGACTTCTGGGTGCGGGGGAATGCATCAGGTTTCATAGACTGGCTTGAGGAGGTGGTGTCTAATTTACATAGGGCCCAGACATTGGTTGGACCAGGTGTGATGTTTATATAGCATACAAAGAAGATGGTCATCCCACACTAATCTTCTTATTACTGAAATGGGTTTCTACTTGGACAGTAACCATGTCCTGTGCTTCTTACTGTACACATGGTTGGCAAGCAAAAGAGAAAATAGAGCCGCCATGTTGAACATGGCTTGCCCCAGGTAGCCTTTTTCTGTTGGCTCAGCTGCCAGCATTCACCCGTGCAAGCTGCTAGCTTGCCTTTCTATGTCTGCAGCTTGACCTAGGCTGCTCCTTGTTAGAAAAGAAAATGATTTGGGGGCTGTTTTTCATTGAAAGGAAAACCTTTCTGAGGACTTCCTTACCCTCACTATCTGCCTAAATAATTTCTTTTAAACTCCTATATCACTACAAGTAAAAATCTTATATTTGGACCCCCTCACCTCTCACAGAACAATAAGTGAGTTTGCGAACCACACTTCTACTCCTTCATTCTCTGGTCATTGAATAAGGCTGCAGTTCTTGCCCCTCATTTTCAGTTTTATGTGTTGGCTTCATGATACTGAACGGAAAAGAATCCCATCTTTGGGGAGAAAAACGACTCAGTCAGTAAAATAACTGGCACCCTAGATGGGACCCTGGATTACATGGTCCACCTCCTTGTTTGGAAAGCCTCCTTACCTCTTTGTAGACTTGGCAGCTGGCATTTGACAGCATTAGCAAGCAAAGGATGCACATTTCTTTTGATTCTCAGTGTCAGCGATCAACTTTGGGAAAGGTAATCTCTTGTTATTGTCAGATCATAAGTACACAGGCAAAGGATTGTACTGGAAAGGACCACTCCTTGTGCTACAGATGGTGGGGACGCTTGCCAAAAATCAGGATTGTGATGAGGATGCCTGGCACTGGATTGCAGTCTCACCCTCAGTAAAGGACACCTACCTACAAGAGTGCTTAAAAGTGTGGGAGAAACAGACTACAATTCTGTCCTGAGTAGAGCATCCAGTGGAAGTCTTTGAAAGAGGGAGAGAGGAACCAAAGGGCTTACAGTCTGGACCACTGGATCAGGGAACTCCCTAATGGCAAGTGTGTGCATGTGTACTTCTCTGTTTACTCTTCTTAGTGTTTGTCTTCTTATGCCAGTCGAAACCTCTTCTGTGCCAATTTTCTTGCATCAGTGGAGCTTGGGTTTCTCTCGTCTCAAAAATAATCCCTCCTGCTTCTACCTCTGTTCACTGCCAAAGATCAAAATGGCCTTGGCTGCTCTTCCAAGAAGATGATAATCCAGAGGCTGTGGGGTTGTGACGAATTTTGTTTTGGGGGATTGGATGAAATCTCCATCATGAAGCTAAGGCATGTAGGGGAGACTGTCAGAGACAGGGTTCCAGGGAGTCCTAGCTGGCCTTCAGGAAGGCATTGGGACATCTGGCTGTGACAATCAGTATTGGTTTTATGCACAGTAAGGACAATGCACACTTCAAATGGTTAATTTGCAACTACAGAATTAAGTAGAGGTCTCTAAAGGTCTCTAACTTCCTCTCTTTTCTTCTCTGCCTGGTTTGAATCTGCTGTTGCTAAACTGCTGGTGCTGAGGTAAGACTTATTAGAACAATTATTTATGGTTTACCAGAAATATAAACATTGGAAACTTGTTTGAAACTGAAGAAAAAGTAAACAAAGACTTTTAAAAATTGAACTGCCATACTGACTGCTATACCTAAACTTTGGTCAAAAGCCTTCCTTGGATTACCTTTGGGGCAAGCAAAGTTTAACCATGTGAGTAGGTTCCACTTTTGTCAGAAAAATAATTTAGATCTAGATATATTTTATAAAATGGTGTGTTTTATTGCTATATCATGTCTAAAATCAAAGATCAAAGTTATTGGATTATAGTTTGTGTGTGTATATACATGTTTAGATGTATTTATGTGCATGTACGTGCATCATACTATGTTGTGTCTAGCATGCTACCAAATTGGAGTCTAAGTAAATGAGCACTCATAAGTTAATCCCAAATGCTCTTCAAATTCATGTGAATTTAGTAATCTTTGGTAAATAAAATAGCTTTACAGTTATCGGTAAAATAAAACTAAAAATGTCTTTATAATTGTTAGCATACTTTTTTTGGGGGGTTTACTGATTATTTTATATTTGCTTTTGCTAGATATTTTAAGATGTGAGGATTTGGCCTGAAGATTATAAGATTCTAAATCAAGCCAAAACCAAATAATCTTTAGGCTTTTTTTTTTGACAAATAAGACTAATAATATTGCTGGTTCAATAAAAAACAACTGAATCTTCTGGGTTAGTGGTAAAGATACCTAGCTGCTGAACTTTAAGGTGTTACTTAGGTTAACACTTGAGGTTAACAGGTTATAAGGAATAGTAAATAGAAAAATAACTTGAAATGATGACTAGCTTTGTGTAATATTTCAGTTTTCAGAAGTTATGTAGATAAACTGTTAAAAATAGAAGAATTGAGTAAATATAAATTGGGATAAATTCTTGTGGGTAAATTTTTGTGTAATTTAAAATCTTAAAATTATTTTGAATTAATTAATAGATCCTAGTTAGATTTCCAACTAAAAAGCAAATGTGATATGGAAAACTGTTTCTAAAAACTACAGAAGGATTTCATGTATAAAATGATAATGCATAATAAATGGTTCAAAATTTCTTGCTTCTAAAGTTTTCATTAAAATTTAAGGTTACTAAGAATAATAATTCTAGTGAATATATAATTCTGTAAGCTATGTTTTAATTGAAAATTAAAAGTATATGTAGTTTAAAGGTTATTTAAAAGTTATTTATAAAATGTAGAATAAACACTAGGAGAGAGAGAGACAAAGATAATTATGGATATAAAGATATATTTGGGGCAAGAAAGGTTATGAAGCAAAGAGAATAATTTTGCATGAGAAAGGATTTCATATGGTAAACTGTTGTTCCAAACCCAAATGACTGATATTTAGAAAACAGGTAGTATAAGATTAAAAAGTCCAAATATGTTGTAAATAGTCTGTGTAAATTGTGATAAGTTGCAAGATACATTTTGGGCCGGGCATGGTGGCTCACGCCTATAATCCCAGCACTTTGGGAGGCCGAGGTGGGTGGATCACTTGAGGCCAGGAGTTTGAGACCAGCCTTGCCAGCACAGTGAAACCCCATCACTACCAAAAAATACAAAAATTTGTTGGGCATGGTGGCATGCTCCTTTAGACCCAGCTGCTCGGGAGGCTGAGGCAGGAGAATTGCTTGAACCTGGGAGGTGGAGATTGCAGTGAATCGAGGTCATGCCACTGCATTGCAGCCTAGGTGACAGTGAGATCTTATTTCAAAAAAAGAAATAAAAAAAGAAAAAAAAAAAGAATTTTGTATGTAATCAGGTTGGCTATAATTGAAAGAAAGTTATTTGTAATAGTCTTTCTAAATTTTGTTAAAAGGTTTACTTCAGATATTGATTTGCTGTTAATAAAATTATAAGAGGATTTCACCAATTTTTAAATTCTATAGCCTTTTACATACAACTTCCTTAACTCCAATAGCCTCTGCCATCAACACACTCTCTCCTTGCCAATCACTCTCAGACTCCTCTGAGGAAGTCAGTCTGGACAATATCTGGGGCAGAATATCTTACCAGTCTTCCTCTATAATGCCTTACCAGTAGTTTCCCAATGGGGAAAGAAGAATGGTTACTGTACATGTTCTCTTTGCAACTTCAGATCTTTGTAACTGGAAACCTCATTCTAAAGAACAGAAAGAGAACCTGAGGGGTTTCAAAACCTCAATCGGACCCAAGACTCCCACTGGGAAGATGTTCATTTCCATTTGAATATTTGAACATTCTCCTCCCTAGAACAGAAATAAATCTCTGTTATGAGAAGGAATAGGGAAGAAGCAAACCAAGCTCACAGGTACAAGGGAAAAAAAATCCTGCTAAGAGTGCAGGGAATGAGGCTGTGATGGACCTTGACCCCCTTTGGGACTCTAACATAGGGATGGGGAAGGCAAGACTCAGGCACTATCAACCGCTATTGTTAAAGAGAATAAAGGCCACAGGGAAAAGATCCACTAACTAGCGTAAACTAAAAGAGATTAATTGAGGACCCCAGGAAAGATCATCTATTTTCCTAGAAAGATTGAGGAAAAATATGAGGCTATATGCTCCTCTTAATCCTGATTCAGAAGACGAAGAAGCAATTCTAAAATCTGACTTTGTCTTTCAGAACATATCAGACATTAGACTTAACTCCAAAAAATAGAATTAGAGCTTGATGCTCCCATCTCCAGACTAGAAGACCTGGCCATAAGGTGTTTAACAACTGATATAGGGAAGAGGAATGTAAAGATAAAAAGGCCAAGCAGAAAGCCCACAAACTGGCTGCTGACTCTACTGCCAATCAGATAACTCACGGGATATATATTTATGAAGAACCACAGCTCTGCTGAGGGATCCTCAGCTCCCCTAGCCAACAGAAATGATCTCAAAGACCTAAGAGACTAGGATCAAATGAATGTGCCCTCTATAAGAAGAAAGGTCACTGGAAGAGGGACTGTATCCTACACCTCCACAGGGAGTTTTCGGGAAAGGGGGATTTTACCACCCAGGGACTTCACAGACCAGTAAATCTGAGTAGAAGAAAAAGATTGATGGGACCTGGAGGCTTCTCAATTTGCCTTCTAGGCACCCCCAAGAAGCCCTGGCTACCACAGAACATAGGGGATAAGTCTGTTGTTGACTTCTTGGTCAACACACAGGCCACACACTCAGTTTTGAACACCTCCAGGGATAAACTTACCCACCAAAAAATGTAGAATTATAGAAGTATTGATGAAGGCATAAAATAGCCCCTTTATTGAGCCCCTAAAATTAAACTAGCTTAAATGAGAGGCACTAAAAGTGATAACCACAATGATTAATGAACTTAGAAATCAAGGATTCCTGAGGGCCTGCCAGTCTTCCTGTGAGACCCCCATCTTTTCTATTAAAAAGCCACATGGGGAGTATAGGATAGTGCAGGATCTCCAGATGGTCAATCATGCCATGGAGGATATTCACTTTGTAGTGCCCAATCCATACACTCTACTGCCTACTGTACTGCTGGATAGAATCTGATATACTGTTCTACATTTAAAAGATCCCTTTTTCTGCATTCTTCTCGTGCCTGAGTCACAGGAGATTTTTGCCTTTGAATGGCATGATGGTGGTACACAACAGAAGCAGCAGATCTGTTGAACAGTACTGCCACAAAAGCTCAAAAACTTCCCCATATTGTTTGGCGGAGCATTACTGGGAAATCTTCAGGACATAACATCGATCAGGAATCTTTGTAAATATATATTGATGACATTCTCCTTGCCAGCCTGTCTTAGGAGCTGTCAGACTTATAATACGTACTCAAATTACTTTAAGTCACTTGGCTTCAGGAGGCCACCTGGTTTCAAGAAAAATGCTGAAATCTCTAAAATTAGGGTTGCTTATTGGATTATAAGATTCACAGTTAAAAAAAAAATGGAAGGAGGAATTTACCCAAAAAGATAATGGAAGCTATCTGTAGCCCAGTACCTCTCCCAAATCAGAGGCAGCTACAGAGGCAGCTACAGTTTTCTGGACATGGCAGAATTCTGATATATCTGGATATCCAATTTGGGGGTTATAGACAAGCCCCAATATAAGCACCTAAAAAGGAAAGATAATAATCCCTTTAAATGGACTGAGATATTGCAATACGCCTCCACAGGCTGCTTCTTGTACCCTTCCTGAGATTGCTAGACCTTTCTAGGTCTTTCCACCTTCCAAGAAAAGAGGGGACAGCTCTAGATGTGCTCACTCAACACAGTCTCCAGGGAAATCAAAATTTTTAAATAATTTCCTATCCTTCTGTTACCTGAGAAATAAATGGGTAACTTGGCTTAAACCTGGTTGGCACTGAGATAGTAGGTGGTCTCCTAGCCCCCTGGGGACGGTTTGCCTACCTTAAGGTTACTCTCCAAAATTTCAAAACAGTTATGGAAACTCTAACCTATAAGACTGGTGATGCCTTTACCTACCTCAAAGTCTTTCAGGACTCACTAGCCAATATCATGCTTCATCACCATCTGGTTCCTTTGGCCCATAGTTAACATTATCTCTTTATTTCCTCTTCTAGAGATATCAGACTCTTCATTGTTCTCAGTGGAAGTCTAACCTGAATGCCAAAGAAAACTGGCATGTCCAACTTGACAACATTGAGAAGAAATATGTAAAAAAGGAAATACAATAAAAGACTGAACTCTGCCTACTTAGAAGAACTCTGGCTGGGCACAGTGACTCACACCTATAATCCCAACACTTTGGGAGGCCGAGACCAGTGGATCATAAAGTCAGGAGTTTGAGATTAGCCTCAACATAGTGAAACCCCATCTCTACTAAAAATACAAAAATTAGCCAGATGTGGTTGTGGGAGCCTGTAGTCCCAGCTACTCGGGAGGGTGAGGCAGAAGAAATACTTGAACCTGGGAGGCCGAGATTGCACTAAGCTGAGATCACGCCACTGCACTCCAGCCAGGGTGACAGAGCAAGACTCCATCTCAAAAGAAAACGACCCCTCGATTTTCTTAGCAGATCTTATGTAGTAATTGTTTAAAACATCGTCTAAAAATTCCCATGCTGTTTGTAGCTTGTTCATGGAATCAAGAAAATCTGAATAAATGAATGAGAACCATATTCTGCCATGAGAAGAATAGACTTGCATCCTATTATGTTCCTTTGAATATAACTTTTTAAGTATACTTAATGGTTTGCAATTGTCACCTTATAAAGCCATGATGTAAAATCAACTACAGCTCTCTGAAAGCAAACTGACATGTTAGTTTGTATTTCTAATATTAACAAGAAATATATTTAGAGGATCATTTATATATGATAGTAAATAATGCATTACTCAATGCAAACTATAGAGATGTAGCTAATCAAACATTGAAATTGTGTTCCCCAGAGAGAAAGAGGGAAATAAAGAAAAAAGAGATTTATAGATTTATAACTAAATATTTTATTTCTGGTGGTGTTGTAAATTATGTTTTTGCTTTTTAAATTTTGAATGCTAATTATTCATTGCTAATATATAAACATACAAATGATTTTATATACTGACTGTATCCTGCAATTGTGGTAAACTCATATAGTTCTAGGAGTCTTTTGCAGGTTCTTCAGAATTTCCTCCATAAACAATAATGCAACCTATGATTGCAGACACTTTTGTTTTTTCTTTTCAAATATATAAGCCTCTTCTTCTATTTATTGATGCATGGGCTGGGACTTCCATATGCTAAATAGGAATAATGAAAGTAGATATCTTAGCATTTTACTCAATCTTACAGGGAAATAATTTAGCTTTTGACTTGCAGATACAATATTAGCTATAGTTTTTAGGTAGCTCTTTGTTTATAAGGTTCAGAAAGTTCCCTTGTGGTCCTAGTTTGCTGAGTGTCCTATTGAAATGACTATATTGCTTTTCTTTCTTATTGTACTAAAATGATAAATTTTATTAATTTTCAAATGTTGAATCAGCTTTCCACTTATGGAGTGAACTATACCCAAAAATGTTAAATTATGTTGAAGAATTTTACATCTATATTCATAAGAGATATTTGTCAGTAATTGCCTCTTTTTTAATATATTTGTCTGGTTTGTAATTGAGTAATGCTAACCTCATAAATGAATTGAAGAGCCATCCATCCTATTTTCTGAAAGAAATCAAATGTAATTGGTATTATTTTTTATCTAAATAATTGGTAGAATTCTTAAACCAGCTAGAACTGAGGTTTTAACTAAGAATTTAAGTTTTCTAATAGATATAGACTATTGATGCTATCTAATTCTTCATCAGTCAATTTTGGTAGTTTGTGTGTTTCAAGGAATTGGTCTATTTCATTTAAATTAGTGTTATTCTCACCTGCTTCTTAAATTAAGAATTTTGTTTTTAATCCAATAGGTTTCAGGTATTATTTTGGAACCCTCCCACATGTTTCTGGTTCTTTTCTCACAGAAAATAACCACAACTGTTACTTCACAGGATTCTTTCTGCCTTTTCTGTGAGTTCTCAATGCAGGTTGTGGAAAAGCAGCCATAAAGAGCAAAGGGACACCACATTTTTTCACCATGCCTCCCCCTAATTATTCTCTGTTATTCTTCCAGCCAGAATGTGGCTATCACCATTTTGTCAACTATTCTAGATGGATACCTCTTCTTGCTGTTGTTTCTTGATACAAAATGAGCATGGTCCTTTCTCAATGACTTCATTTCCTTAATTGGCTTAAAAAAGTAATGAATTTGAGATTAATTTGACTGCTTTTCATGGAGAAGAAAGGAGTAATACCCCTTTTATCTCCTTACTTCCTAGAGTAGAAGCCAGATCAGAAAATATTCTTTTAAAAATCAACATAATGATGTCAAAGTAAATGCAGAAAATTTATCCAATTTTTTAAGTCCCCTCATATGAGCAGAAAAAGATTTCTCACAATATCTTATAGATATTTGTTTCTACCCTTAATGTGGGTCTTGGAGACTAATCACAAAAATTTAACAAAGATATGCTAGAACATTAGGCTAGAAAGAAGATACTTTCTGCTCATTTTGGAAGATGACTGTTGCTCTCTTTGGACTTTTATGACTCCACCAAATAAGAGAACAAATGAAGTCACAGAATAGCCACTTCTCTCTCTAGAGAATCAGGTGCAGATGCTATCAGTACAGAACAATGAGAAGAAACATGTATTTTATAAACATAACCTGCCTAAATCGGGGCATAGGAGAATAAGAGAATAAGCTAAATGTTTTCCTCTTTGATTACTTTTAACTGATAAATAAGATTAATATTAGCATCTTGATGATAACATTTAATTTGTTACCTCCAATGAATAAGGGAGTTAATTGAGTTCATTATCAGAATTAGGCCTTATCCTGAACCAAACATCAGCAGAAGTTATGGCCCCTTAGGTGAGCACCACTGAGAGCAGATGTATGCATTAAAACCATAAGGTTAGGGAAAGACTCATTAAGGTACATGAGTCCCCTAACCAAGACTGGGGCAAGGCATCAGATAACCCTAAATTTCTTCAGAATAATTCACTCTCTACCTCTTATTATTCTGGCTTTGTCTAGACTCAATTTTCCATCCACAGAATTAACAGAAAACAATGCCTCTTCCTTGCTCTAGAAAAATCACCTGAAGTAAATCACAAATAATACTGAAATCCTTTCTGAAAACTGTTTAAGAGGCAAGATTTTATAAACAAAGGTTAATTTAAAGAAAATATAATTTTACAAACGTAAGCAGAAGTCTATCAGGATGAAAACCAAGCTCAGAGAAAGAGTCATTTTAAAAGTCTACAATTGATAACATTATCAGAAAAAAAATTGAGAGGAGAAACTCAGACCTGAAATTATAATATAGTAGTAATCTGCAACTGCTTTGTCCTGGAGAAGATACAATGAAAACAAGAATATAATTAACTTCTTAGTGAGAAAGTTTAAATTCAAGTTCATGATTCCATATGAAGGAAATACATACGTTCTTCAAAACAGAGAGCTTCATATCTTCCCTGCTACCTACCCATTATCCAATAAGGACCCACCCGTGTAGATCCATTATTGTTCTTTCTACCCCAAGAAGTAAATGTCCATGAACTTCATCATACAGGATGTCGTGGCTTCTGGCTTTCAGTTTCCTTTGACTGATGTGAGGCACTGGCAGGAGATGTGGATGTAGGAGACAGAAGCATGGCTTTGCATTTACCCTTCTTCCTTGCTTGGTTGTGCGTCTGGCATGGCTTGTGTTCTACAGCCAATACTCCTCCTGGGTAATTCCTTGCCTGCATTTTCAGCCTTCACTGGGTGCAGGTTGCAACTAACTCGGGGCCCTCTACTTTCTCCTTTGGAATTACAGTGATAACTGCTTTACACTGTTGCTCATCCTCAGGTGCCTTTCCATCTTACCTCATCAACCTTGCCTACATCTCTGAAAATAACCCTTGCTTTAGAATCTTTTCAGTTAAACCCTTTGGAGCATACTTGCTGATTCTGTTTGGAAACTGGGCTGAAACAGCCATCAAGTGTCAGAGCCTGATTTTGAACCCAAGTTGTGTGGCTCGAGAGCTTCTTCTCTTAAGGATAGACTATGAAAGCACAGGAGATGCCATTTTACTTTAACTTGAGGCCCAATGGACTCAGTCTATAACATGTGTGTTTGAATTATTTTCTTCTCTTAGTGTGTTTATCACTTGATTTCTCAGAGAACACTTTCTGCTTACAATATTTCTTAATGTAAGTGCCACTTCATGCTGCAGTTCTCTATCTTTTTATCTCACCCATCTTACCCAAAAACTCCAGATATATGTTATCACCAGAGCCAGCTTACTCTGGTGATGGGAGTGTCATTTAAAACCTTTTGATTGTAAGAATAAATTTTCTTCCTGGAGTGTAAATAAGAATGGATTTCCCATTGTACACTGGATAATGTGCTTTCATACCCCCTGGAAGCAGCAGTTCCCAGTTTTTAACCAACAGGCTACAGGATCAGGAGACGCCTTTACAGTCAGCTTTAAACAACATTTGTTCTTGATCTAACAGGTGTATTTTTAGCTCTCTGCTCATAACTCAGGAAGAGGAGTTAAATTTCTGCTTTAAAATTGCTGGTAGTAAATTTAAGCACACTAAACTTTCCATGACACCTCTGATTTTTATGTCGCCATTATCTTTATAGCCTGGCCTTTGAAGGGACTGATAACTCTAAGAGACTTTGCCCTCTTTTGCCAGAGCATATGCTTAAAGAGATATGAGATGAGGTGTTTTAAAATAAAAATATAAACTCTATTACAATGTGCATAGATATATATGGTATAAACTATACCATAACTTAAAATTGTTAAATCCATATCTTATAAACATACACATATGTATAAACAGGACTGTCTTCAAAATTGGAAAAATAACCAGCCAATATAATAAGGTTAAAGGATACACTTAGTATTTTGAAACTACTGTAAATGGGTTAAGTTTGAAGTTTGGGTGCTAGAGAATGCTGTTACTTCCATGAGACTATGAATGCATGGATCATGTCTTAATGCTCACACCTACAACTGCCACACAATTTAGATAATAATAGCAAAAAGAAGATAACTTGCAAATTCATTATGCCTGCTCAAATATTCTTGTCAGCTTTAGGCTTCAAGACTAATGATGGCTGGGCATGGTGGCTCACGCCTGTAATCCCAGAACTTTGGGAGGCCTAGGTGGGTGGATCACCTGAGGTCGAGAGTTCAAGAACAGCCTGGCCAGCATGGTGAAACCCCCTCTGTACTAAAAATACGAAAATTAGCCGGGTGTGGTGGCAGGCGCCTGTAATCCCAGCTACTCGGGAAGCTGAGGCAGGAGAATTGCTTGAACCCAGGAGGCGGAGGTTGCAGTGAGCCAAGAACAGGCCATTATACTCCAGCGTGGGCAACAGAGCGAGACTCTGACTCTGTCTCAAAAAAAGTAAAATAAAAAAATTCAAAAAGACTAAAGATGGCCTTTTACTCTGTCCTGAGTGCTGCCCCAGACTGTTCGTGTACCCCCCTGCATTTTACAGATTGCCAACGTTGAGAGGGACGGTATGGCCTTGAGAAGGTCATTTGACATAGCATTATAATTTTTCTTTTAGAACAAGTAATATCACTCAATTATAAATGCCACCTAATCAAAACATAAGCTCTGGCAATTCAGATTCTAACCTCTCCACTACTGGTGTAGATTTACTGAGTGGAAGGGAATATGCTAACAAAGAGTTAGCTCCAGGTCTCCAAACAGAGATAAACTGTTCCTCTTAATACATTCATTTTGATTAGTTAACAACATAAAGAGCTGAATGTTCCACTACAAAACTTGGGATGTTTTATGGAACTTCAATAAAAATGTTTCAGGAAGCAAGCATTTCTCTAGGAGGAAAAATAAAAAAAAAAAAAAAAAAAAGAAGCAATCTGCTTACTGTAGGGATAGATTAAGAAACGTGTAGTTTGTTATTTTATGTTTTTCATAGTTTCTATGTAAAATTTGTTTTCTTGACAATAAATTTGGAAAGAATTGTAAATTATATAAACATATCACATAATATTACAGTCTGAAATTTGAAAATCAAAATCACTTCTAATTTTGATTTCAAAGCTAGACATATTAATCATAGAAACTATTTGTGTTTGCAGAATAATCCTTAACTATTATTGAATTGTGAGATGTATTTACAAAGTTAAGCCCTTCAGCTGAATCTAAGCTGAAAGTTTTTTTTCTGACACAGAGCAAGTAGTATGATAATATGTTTAAAATTATGACTTGTGAAAGGGTGTGTGTATGTGTGTGTGTGTGTAGTAGAGGGGAGAGAGAGAAGAAAGATAATTTTTACTACGAAAATGATAAAAATAATGTCAGACAGTAGAACAAACATGATTTGACAATGATTTCAGAAGCTACACAGGATATCAATAAAGAAAAAGAGAAGGTCCATGATGAAGGTGCTATGACTTACCACTGTCCCCACCATTTCAATTAGCGCTTGTGAATAAAACTCTTCTCCTTACCTGAGATTCATGAGAAATGTTTTACCCAAACAAAAATGGCATTTAATGGAAAATGTTTATGAGCATTAAAATACAAACTATTTATAATAATAATATCAGAGATGATATTAAAATATGAGTATCAACCTTGATTATTTTAAGTAATTATGGATATGTTTTTTATTCTATACATGTAATATTCAGTGTATTGTTCTTGTAATTTTAAAGACAGTCTGTTTATGTAATTACAAACTAGCATGCTATGCCAAATACTATGAAATTAATTACTGAATGAAATATTTACAAACATCCCCAAATTATTAGTATATTTCAATAATGCTTTATACTTCATAAGCTTTTCCATATATTGCTTTGTATTTATCATAACAACTTTGTTAGCTATTCAAAACAGAAAGACAGTCTTTAGAAGGTTCATTGAGTTGTCCAATGTCTCACAACTTGAGGAAGATTTGGCTAATAACCCAACCTCTGTCACCTACTTAAATGGCACCTGATCCTGCATCACACCATATGACAAAACATATATATTTAGTGATAGTGTCACTAAGCACACATCACTTGGGACATGAGAAAAGTGATGGTGCTTAATGATGTAATGCAAATTCAACAAATCCACATGAAAAAATAGGCATAATTTCAGGCATCATTTCATTATCAGGATTTATTCATTCAGAAAATGCTTATGAAGGAACTTACTGCATGTTGGCTCCATTGCAGGTATTAGAAATGCTATAAAACAAATCAAATACACAAGTATCTGCCTTATAGAATACATATTTTATGGGAAGAAAAAGGCACTGAAGGAAAGAGAAGTCAATGTATTGTACCGGATAATTGTACGTGATAAGAATTAATCATAATAAAGCAGAGAACAGGAAGCTTAAATATAACAGAGTGACCAGAACCTTACTAAAAGTTTTGAGTGAAAACTCAAAGGGATGACACCTGATGAACCAAGCAGTGTTCAACTGGAGAAAAAGAACCAGTAGGTGATATATATTGAGAGAGTTATTGCAAGATATTGGGTTATGAACTGTGAGGGCTGGCTAAGAAAATCTGGATTAAATAGAGTAGGCCATCAGGAAGGACACTGCATATCTCTTGGACATGAGAGCTAAAGCTGTTACCCAAATACAAAATTTATTTTTCTGGGAAGCCTCCATTCTGTTCTTAAAGTGTTTCAACTTGTTAAATCAGACCACTTAGATTATTGAGGTTAACCTCTCTTACTTAAAGTTAGCATGTTATGGGCTTTAATCACATTTAGAAAATATATTCACAGCAACACTTAGATTAGTGTTTAATTGGGTAACTGGGAACTGTAGTCTCACCACGCTGATGGACAATATTGACCAACACACTGGAGAAAAAAAATTCTAGGCAGAGGAATGTGTTAGTGACAAAATTCTGAAGGAACATGTCTAGCTTATTCCTGGAACAAGAGGGCCATGTATTTTGGATGATGTTTTAGTAAGTCCATGCTGCTACAACAAAATATTACATACTGGGTTCTTTATAAACATTATAAATGATGAATTTTACTCCTCACAGTTCTGGAGGCTGGTTGGAGTCTGGTGAGAACCTACTTCCAAGTTGCAGACTGATTGTTTCTTGTTGTACCCTCGTGAGGCACAAAGAGAATGAGAAAGCTCTCTGGGGCCCCTTTTATAGTGACACTAATCCCATTCTTGAGACGTCCACTCTCATGACCTAATCACCTCCCAAAGTTTCTACCTCCTAATACTATCACACTGTGGCTTGGATTTCAACATATGAATTTTGTGGAGACACAAACCTTCAGTACATTTCAGATCAAATGAGTGACATGGAGAATGGTGGGAAATTAAGTAAGAGGAAAAACTAAATGGCTTGATGAATGTAGGGTCTTGTGGGTTATAGTAAGAAGTTGACTTTATACTCTCATGTTAGACATTGCAGGATGCTGAGAAGAACTGATATGATCTGAATTATACTTTATGTTATCACTCTGGCTTCACTGTTCAGATTAGACAAGGACAAATGCATTGGCAGGCTAGACAATAACTCATGATAGCAGTGAGAGTGATGTGGAGATTAAATATTCTAATTGTATTTTGAAAGCAGAGCCATAAATATTTGCTGATGGGCTGCATAAGAAATATGAGAAAAGTGTAAAACTAAAAGTCATTCCAATATTTTGGCTAGAGCAACCATTAGCAAAGAAAGGCAAGACTTTGTGAACTTTATTTAGCAAAAGTCAGAAGCTCAGTTTTGCATTTGTAGCATGTCAGATGCCTATTAACTATCTAAATTAAGATGCTAGATTGGTGGTTGTATATATAGGTCTGCAGTTCAAATACTGTATCCCAGTTGAGATTCATCAGCTTAAAAATAGAGTTTAAAATTGTCAGTGTGAATGAGAAAATGGTAAGAAAAGTAAGACATTAATGCATATGTTTTAGATTTTTAACTTGTCCTTTTTTTGTTATTTTTTAAAACTTTTATGGCTTCTGATTGATTTTCAAGGTATCATAAATACATAGTAATTTGAAATGTTCTATATTGTATAAAATGACATAAAAATATCTCATAATCTCACCACTCAGGTCATGAATAATATTAACTTTTTGACATGGTTTCTTACAAATTCTCTTTATACATTTTATTTCTTCAATGCCTTGAAGTCATAGAATATATGAATTTTCTAATAATTATTATTTTGCTTAAAATTACATTTAAATACTACCTTTAATAGCTGTATAATATTCTATTTTATGTAATAGTTAAATCTTCAGTCAATGTTCTGCGTTTGCTTCTTTATTTCTTCTGTGAAATGAATATAGTTGCAATGATTATTCATTCATAGCTATAAAAGTTTAATTATAGTTATATATTATAATGGATTGTTATATAAATTTAGTTACAATTTTCACCTACTCAGTAACTGACAGAAGAACTTGATAGTATGTTTTATGGTCTTGTTAATCTGAAATTCTAGTTCATAAATGAAGATCAATATTTTAAAATGTGTTAAGTAACAAAAACACACACAAACCAGAAATGTGTGTTGTAAATGAAAATAAATAATCTCTTTTCAGCAAAACTAGGCACTCCAAAGTGATTAGAATAGCCTGTTCACTGCAGCAGGATGATAGAGAATCTGTGTAATTTAGATGGCCTACTTCCTAGAAATAAATGAGAAAAGCTGCTTAAATATGTGTGTCACCTAAGATGGGGAAATGATGTTTAGACACTTTTTTATCTTTCTGTTTCATGATAAGAAAAGCTCTCAAACATCTTCAAACCTATTCTCACTAGACATGTATCTAAGGCCTAATTCTCAAAACACCAATTTTTGAGCTTTAACCTACCAAGGAATCTTCTATCCCTAGTGAGTAGTTTCTACTTTTGCAAAATGGCAGAAAATGTCACATTTGACAACTACTTACAAAACTTAGTTTCACTCAAAAGAAGGCTATTTGTGAAAGAAATTCAAACACATACTGAGGCCTGTTAAAGTCTAAAATGAGATTGAAAACAAGTCTTTTTGAGCTGCTTGAGATGTTTTCACTCTATTGCCCTTTGGTTTCCTACATCATTATTGTTTTGGTTTTGTTGAATACTATTTCTTTTCTCATCTAACTGCTGGTTCCTGCCACTTTGATCTTTGCATAAAAGCATCTAATCTATGATGAGTCAGTTTAATTTGGTACTTTATCCAGGAAATCCTTTTTTTTCAAATTTTAAATTGTATTTTAGATTCTTACTTATATGATGGCATTGGTATTTTCTCATCAACTTGTGGGATTGTTTTAATGGGGCTGTTGTTGAATAAGTGGCAGGTGAGCAAATAATCACTTCCAAAATAATTAATTTCCTATAATATACCTATATATAAGGGGTATGATGTTTCTTTGATGATGCCAACAGTTCTGAAAATAAACAAATGCAAAAAAATGAACATTATTAATATCTAATTGCAAATAATACACATCAAAACTAAAGCCTGGGAAGTCATTTTAATGTAAATATCAGTAAAGCCAAAGAATCAAGACTCATGGATTTAAATAAGAAATCAGTTTAAAGAGATACATATTCTCTAGCAAAATTTTCTTCAGGAGAAAATGAAATCCTTATGTTAGATACTATACATGTTAGTTCTCTTATTAGTTTATCTACATTGTTAGTAATACAATCCAGTTTAAAATGAGAAAACTTCTGAATCTGTCCTTTGGTAAAACCACCTCAATTTAAACTGAAATACTTTCAAAAAGCTAAGGTGAAAACCAGAAGAGACCAAAATAAGGCCAATTATCCCAGCAAACAAGGTGGGCAGACAGATTAAATTTTCATGGGCTTAGATGATAGTTGCTTCATAATATTAGTATAATTTAATTCTTCTAGTATAGTACACTGTTACATAAGACTCATATTTTAAGGGAAAAATAATGCTATGTTTTTTAAGAAAAATCCTTTTGTTTCAAAATGAAAATTTTTTTTAAATTAAAATAGGCTTGTCCCTTTGAAGAGGCAAATCTTAACAGGAGAATCTAGAGTTTATTAATAATGTTATTAAAACCAGAAAGAGGAATGATTCATGAAAGCAAAAGAGAGAAGCTATTATAAGAGAGGAAATAGCAGATTCAAAGGTCTGAATTTAGTATATAAATTTGAATGAATTTCTTACATCAGCTGGTCATATTTGTATTACTTTTAAATGAGAGAATTAGATTTGATACCTTCTAAGTATTTAAAGTTATCAGGTTTAGTAATCCCATGAAAACTGCTAAATGTTTGATATGATTTGGATCTGCGTCCCTGCCCAAATCTCACTTCAAATTGAAATTCCCTGTGTTGGAGCTGCGGCCTGGTGGGAGGTGATTGGATCATGGAGGTGGTTTCTCAAGAATAGTGTAACACCACTCCCCTTGGTGCTGTTCTCCTGATGGTGAATTAGTTCTCATAATATCCAGTTGTTGAAAAGTAGGTAGCAATACCGACCCCAACTCTATTCATTTTGATCTGGCCCTGTGAAGTCCCTGTCTCCCCTTTGCCTTCTGCCATCATTGTAAGTTCCTGAAGCCTCCTCAGAAGCAGAGGCCTGTATGCTTCTTATACAGCCTGCAGAACCATTAGCCAATTACACCTTTGTTTCTTTTTAAATTACCAGTCTCAGGTACGTCTTTATAGCAATATGAGAACAGACTAATACAATCCTGTATTATTCAAATATCCAATGAAGAGGGGGTGAGATAGAGATGATGATGGTGGGGATTAAAGAGCTGGGATGTAGGTCAAGGAGCAGTGTTTCTTTCATAGAATCTGCCTTACATATTCACAAGCCAATCTATTGCTAGTGTTCTGAACATTGTAACCCACTATGTAAATGGCAGTTATTAGCAGAGCTAATAACTGGAGTTATTATCTTTGGAGTTCTAAAATTATATATATATATAATATACATATATAATTTTAGATATATAAATATGATATATATTATATAAATATATAATATATTATATTA
>NW_016820554.1:98065-108897 GCF_001698545.2 Rhinopithecus bieti | reverse complement strand
AAATATATGATGTAACTAGAATGTAAACTAACAACATTATATACCCACTTCTTGGTATATATCCAAGAGAAAAAAATTACTATATTGAGATATTTGTACTTCCATATTCACTGCAGCATTATTTATAGTAGCCAAATATATATTATTATTTATGGTAGCCAAAATATATATATTATATATATATTTTGAGATGGAGTTTTGCTCTTGCTCCCAATCCTGGAGTGCAATGGCGCGATCTCGGCTCACTGCAACTGCTGCCTCCTGGATTCAAGTGATTCTCCTGCCTCAGCCTCTCAAGTAACTGGGATTACAGGTGCCTGCCAGCACACTTAGCTAATTTTTTGTCTTTTTAGTAGAGATGGAGTTTCACCATGTTGGCCAGGCTGGTCGTGAACTCCTGACTTCAGGTGATCCACCTGCCTCAGCATCCCAAAGTGCTGGGATTACACACGTGAGCCACTGCGGTGCGACTAAATTATATTTTTATTGTTTAAAAGGGTTTGAAATTATTATTTCTGTGGTATTTAGACATCGAGGATTACAGACATTGAGAAAGAAAGTTCGAACTAGAACCAGTATTAGAACTGAGTACAGATGAATAAAAGAATTGAAGTTCGAATACTGGTTCTGATGATTAGTAAACATAAAATCTTCAGCAAATTACTTTCTCTTTGTAGACCTCATTATCCTCACCTATAAAATAGGAATAATAAGATCCGTAATAAAGAAGTACTGTGAAACTCACTTGAGATATTTATGAAAACATCTTTCACAAGTGCATATAGATGAATGCTTCTTAAATTTTATTACATTCTCAACTTTTCTCTGACCTTCACCATTTTATCCGTTTGTCATAGATATCTGTTAAATAGACTTCACAAATATCTCTCACATCTCATCTTTTTCTTCGCATTGCCAATAGTTTAGTTTGAGCCTTCATTACTTATTTTAAACTGAGAATGTAAACTAACAACATTATATACCCACTTCTTGGTATATATCCAAGGTAAAAAAAAATTATTATCTTGAGGAGATATTTGTACTTCCATATTCACTGCAGCATTATTTATAGTAGCCAAGATATGGAAACAGCCAAAGTTTCCATTGATGGGTATATTTGTGTGTGTGTGTGTGTGTGTATTTATGCACAAATGCATACATACATATAGATGCACATGCATACATCATAGTTTTTTTATCAATTTTACATATTGTATTACATATGTAATGGAATACTATTCAGTCTACAAGAAGAAAGAGATTCCGCTGTTTGCAGCAACATAGAAGAATTGGTAGTACATTGTGCTAGGTGAAATAAGCCGGACTCAGAAAGGCAAATGCTGTATGATTTTACTTATATGTAGAAATTTTTCCAAAAAAAATGGGTGCGGTGGCTCATGCCTATAATCTCAGCACTTTCGGAGAGTGAGATAGGAGGATAGCTTGAGTGCAGGAGTTTGAGATCAGCCTAAACAACATCAGGAGACCTCCTCCAACGTCAAGACATACTTGTAGAATCTCTATGAAGTGAGCACCATTCTCACAGAAATTTGTGAAAAATTAAAGACATAAAAGTTATGTAAGTTGTCAATAGTCCTTTAGGTTAGAGGAAACAATAAAATTTAGAGCATCCATTTTGTTTTACCTTTGAAAATATCTATCATCTTGTTTATCAATTTCAGTAGAATTTCAGTAAAGTTCACTGTTAGTATGTGAGATCAAAATCTTACATGAAAAACAGCTAACTTTTAAAATACTTTGGTTTTGTTTAACATCAGTGATGGAGAAAAATCTAAAAAGCTACTGTATGCTTTTTTTGCTTCCACTAGTTGCTCTTGAGTATTTGCCAGATTTTCAAAACGATCATCAAAAGTTAGCATTACTTTTTTTAGAGTAAAACTTTTATTTAACTACTGAGTACTGATTTTCAAGTTTCTGCTAGTTTCCGTATAACTACATTCACAGTTGTCAGATGTTTAAAGCAATCGAACTTAAATTGATGAGACTTTAAAAGGATTTGAACATGCTGACTAGTGTGGTTATTTCATGTCAAAATAAATAAATAAATAAATAAATCTGCCCAATCTAGTTGAAGGAGAGAGAAAAGCAAATAACAAGAAGAGATTTTGATATTTCTCCAAAATAATGAGGGTGAAAATGAATACTGACTTCAAAACAAGAAGTATATTTTTAAATTAAACCTTATCGCTTCAGCAGAACCATATTGGCTACTGAATTTACAGCAAACAGTTTATTTGTATATTAGAGCTGTAATGTAAAAGAGAGAAGAATAAAACTTTGAAGACATAATAATCCTAGCCTCTGAATGCTCTAAAGAATTAGCCAGTACCCAGTAGCACATGGAGATACTCACAAATATATTCTTTATTGTTAAATCATGAGAAAACAAAAACAAAATATTACCAAAAAAGAGTAAATTAAAATGAGCTTCTAGAAAATTCCTTACATTATGTATCTAATACTGTTTTAGTTTGCATAAACAAAGCTGAATTTATTTTTATATGTAAATATTATATTGCTATAACTAAGAAGATAAGTCATTAAACAAAGTTGTAATTTCTGATGAAATTCCAGATGAAAACTCATCTCTCAGGAAACTCTGAAGCATAAATTACACCCCATAGTGTCCTACCTAAAGGAAAAGGACCTGGGTTTTATAATCCCATATCTGTCAGTAATTGTTAGATTTTGTGTTTCTATGTGTTATTCAATCTTGGAGGAACAGAGAAGATATTTAATAATTAGTATTACAAATGGGACATGAAATTGAGTGGAGTGTGTTCCCCCACTTTATTCATTATTTCTCTCTCCCTGCCTTCCTCTCTTCTCTCTTTCTCTCTGTCACCCTCTCATAAGTTAGAAAGAATGTGTAAAAATATTTATTAAGTATCTGGTGGGAAGAGGGGAAGCTCAAAAGACTCTGGAGGAAAGTGACAAATGACAGAGCAATATCCCTGAACAATTTAGAAGACAAAAATTAATGGTGAAATTGGCCCGTAGAGAAAACTACCCCTGACTTTTTTTTTTTTTCCCCTTTGCAACGCTACTAATCTCTACTACCTCATTCTGCCTCTAAGCATTGCTTACTTTGTTGAATTCTGTTAGTGGCAAGAGTTCTGGCTCATTTTACATTTTAATACAGAAATATTTTCAGATTGATTTTCTTCTGAAAAAAAGTCTCACTATTCTGTAGAATTTAATGTATTATATGGGAGTCCTGTGTTTAATTATTGATCATCCCATTTTCCCCTATTTTAAAATCACATGGCTCTCTCTGATACTAAAATGGTCATTTTTTGTCTGTTTGTTGATTGTTTTCATTCTTGTTTCTACTATTTTGTAGATTAAAATAGCATACTAGTTCTATGCAACTGCTTTTATGAAGACTATATTTCAGAAATATAACAATTTCTTTCAATCAATACCTAAATCCTATCCCTTTTAGAAAGGAGTTTTCTGGTAGATTCCTGTTACCTACCAAACATTTAGAAGTTTGATTTTACAATTACATTAAAAAGAGTACTAATCCATTCTTTTTCTTCGCCTTATAGAAATACACTAGATAAATAGTAATGGTTATTGGTAAGTAGCTTCTTTTGTAGTATGTATTCTTATGAACTTTGTATTTTATTTCTACATGGGCTTTTCCAGTGTCATGATTCTAGAAATATTTATGTAGCTGTCATTTCTTAATGAAAATGTAGTTTGGAGTATGGAAAGCCATCTGACCTAGCATGAGAAATTTTTATCATCGTCCTTGATGCACTTATAACTTCATCTATGACTTCAAACATATCACTTTATTTCTCTGGAATTCAGTTTTTCACTATTTAAATGATAATAATGCTTGATTTTTCTTAAAAGTAGGTCATTTCTATGGACAGTGAATGAAATTTGTGATTGAGGACCCCAGCAAAACTCTCTGTTAATTCCACCCATGTAGAAGAAAATTAAACCAGCATCAGGTCATGGGCTGAATGAAACATCTTTCTGGGTTACTGAAGAGATGGAGAAACACATATTGTCTTGTGACACCCACGGACGGGCTTTACTTTCTCTCTGAATGAGAATGTAGGCTTGCTGATATTACACTGGTTTCAGACAAAGGAAAGCCGGATCTTTGAAAATGCTTAAATGAAAATAACATATTTTCCCAACATTTCTTCTGATAAAGTGTTGTAAGCCCATATTTACACGATATGACAGTGTGTAAAAAATATTACATTGTTTTATCAACTCTGATAATTTCTCTCCATGGATAAATCATCACATAGTTAGGGAAAATGACTACCAGGAAGAAGGAACTTCAGTTATATCTTCTCTATGTCATCACCATACTAACTTTATTTATTTTTTTAATCTGTGGCTTAAAAAGTTGATTGTAACTGTATTTGTTTTCTTTCTGCCAAAGCATAACTTGCTTGAAATGCTGCAGCCAGAAGTGATACAATAGAAATAGACTTTGAAAATTAAAATGTCTGTACACATTCAAGACAAAGCATATACTCTTAGGGCTGGAAGATATTCAAGAAGATTCAAGAGTGAGGTGGGTGCATTGGGGAGATGTTGGTCAATGAACACACAATTTCAGTTGTGCATCATGATGACTACAGTTAATAACAATACATTGTACACTTTAAAAATTGCTAAGTGGGTGGATTTGAAGTGTTCTCACCATGAAAAAACAATAAATATGTAAGGTAATTTATATGTCATGCAACTTAATTTAGCCATTTCACAATATCCATATACCAAAACATCATGTTGTACACCATGAATACATATAATATTTGTCAATTAAAAAATAAATAAAATTTAAAATTTGAGGTATCAGTTTTTTAGTATGTTTTCATGGCATTGATATTTGGAAATTCATCTACATATGTCATATGTTGACAAAAAGTACTTACTGTATCAGTAATGAAAACATAATATTGTAAAGAAAATATTTTACCTGAGATTTACATTCCAACTAAAAAATTCCCTTTATATAGTAAGGCAAATCAAGATGTGCATTTTAATCTGTAGAGGAGAAGCCTCTGTTTCTCCTCTACAGATTAAACTCAATAAACACAATTGAGAATGTCACTTGTGGGTGTACATCTTGAGAATTAATGGTGTAAAGATGGGGCAGTGGATTGGATTTGCTCACATGGATTAAGAAAATCTAAGATTCAATCCTCGGAGGTCATTGGGATGGATCCATAGTGATAAAATGAATTACCATCTAATCTGAATATTTTTATTTTCTAATTCTCACTTGTGCTCTGGATTCCCAAAGATTTCAGGGTCCTAGAAAAATCAGCATGTCCTACTGGCACCTCAAACTAGGAGTCTCTGTAGAAAATCTAGGCATTGACATGCCATTCTGTAAATAGAAGATACAGGTCCATTTGAAGAAGTTGCCAAAGCGCTCATGTCAGGGATAGGAATAGGAATTGTCAGCAGAGATAAATTTGAAGCAGAACTTTTATTGCAGCTTTGGAGTATGCTCTAGAAGAGTTAAGTATTTTGTGACAGATTTGAGAATATGGGAACTTCTAAATTCAAAATAGAATGTCGAACTGAAATTAGCTCCATATACTATTGAGTATTAAAAATGCTTGTCACAGGAAAATGTTCAAGCTAATGTGATAACAGTTTAGACATGTCCATTAGCCTACCCACACCACTGGTTCAGCTATGATTTGAATTAAAATGCTCCTGTGTGAATACATACACAGAGCATTTGAAAGCAATATTTCCCTATTATTTCTTTACTTCTGCAAAAATTCTGAATATGATTTTAGAATGGCTGCATTCCCTAAGGGTGCCAAAATGCAACAGAGTACTTTATGGCTTATGTTTATTTTTTCTTTCCTTATGATAAATCATAGAATTACATTATTGAATTCACTAGCAAATTTGTCTAAATATAAAATATAAAGTGTGCTTTTGTCAACATTAAACCAATATATTATTGTCAGTAATATGCATTAATATTGCTGTGAACTTATGCAATTAGAATGAGTCAAGGTACTTTACACATATTAACTATGTACTATAAAGATTTTATGCTATAACTATTTTATTTCAATAGAGGCCAAACTCAATAAAAAATATATTACATGAATTTCTAAGGGAAGACCAAGTTGATTAATTGTTATTATTATTATCATTATTATTATTATTTTTGAGACCGAGTCTCACTCTCATTCAGACTGGAGTGCAGTATCCCCATCATGGTCCACCACAGCCTCAAACTCCTGGGGTCAAGTGGTCCTTCCGCCTTAACTTCTAAAGTAGACAGGACTACAAGCCCATGCCACCACATTTGGCTAAGTTTAGGAATTATTTATAGAGATGAAGTATCACTATGTTGCTCAGGCTGATCGTGAACTCTTGGTCTCATGGGGTCCTCCCATCTCAGCCTCCCAAAGCACTAGGAATACAGGTGTGAGTCCCTGTTCCTGGTCTGATTTTTGATTTGGAAATTAAACTGGTCCAGAATTTTTAGGGGTAGTCATTCTTGCTTTTTTAAGATACATATTTTTGAGTTTTCTAAACACATTGTTATGTTAAATCAATTTATAGATTTGGCATTATTTTAGAAGTGCTTAAAAAATCAGACCACATTTGCACACAAATTAATTTACAAGAACGTATGCTCCATGAATGTGGAGTGTATACATTTAAATCAAACCTTCGACCCTGGACTTAAACTGTCTGTCACAGTTTTCTCCTCCTTAAAATGGGATTAATCAAATATACACATAATATTTTTGTGATGATTAATTTATATATTAGTCTATTCTCATGTTGCTAATAAAGACATACCCAAGATGTGCCAATTTACAAAAGAAAGAGGCTTAATTAGACTTAAAGTTCCATGTGACTGGGGAGGCCTCACAATCATGGCATAAGGCAAGGAGTAGCAAGTCACATCTTAAGCGGAAGGTGCCAGGGTCAAAAAAGACAGCTTGTTCAGGGAGACTTCTCCTTATAAAACCATCAGATCTCGTGAGACTTATTCACTATTAAAAGAACGGGATGGGTAAGACCTGCCTCCATGATTCAATTACTTCCCACTGGGTCCCTCCTACAACGTATGGGAATTCAAGATGAGATTTGGGTGGGGACACAGACAAAGTGTATCATTCCATCCCTGGCCCCTCCCAAATCTCATGTCCTTACATTTTAAAACCAATCATGCCTTCCCAGAAGTCCCCCAAAAGTCTTAACTCATTTCAGCATTAACTCAAAAGTCCATAGTCCAAAGTCTCACCTGAGATAAGGCAAGTACCTTTTGCCTATGAGACTGTAAAACCAAAATCAAGTTGGTTACTGCCTATGTACAATGAGGGTACAGACATTGGGTAAATAGAGTAATTCCAAATGGGAGAAATTGACCAAAACAAAAGGACTAGAGCCCCCCCCCCCTTCCCCCCGCACGCAAGTCTGAATTCCAGCAGGGCAGTCGAATCTTATAGCTCCGAAATGATCCCCATTGACTCCATGTCTCACATCCAGGTCATTCTGATACAAGAGGTAGGTTCCCATGGTCTTGGGCAAATTCACTTCTGTGGCTTTTCAGGGTACAGCCTCCCTCCTGGCTGCCTTCACAGGCTGCCCTTGAGTGTCTGTGGCGTTTCCAGGTGCACAGTGCAAGCTGTCAGTGGATCTACAATTCTGGGGTCTTCTCACAGTGCCACTAGGTGGTGTCCCAGTTGGGACTCTGTGTGGGGGCTCCAACCTCACATTTCCCTTCTGCACTACCCTGGCAGAGATTCTCCATGAGGGCCCCACCCCTGCAACAAACTTTTGTCTGGGCATCTAGACAAATCCATACATCTTCTGAAATCTAGGGAGATGGTCCCAGGCCTCAATTCTTGACTTCTGTGCACTTGCAGGCTCAACAACATGTGGAAGCTGCCAAGGCTTTGGGTTTCCACCCTCTGGAGCAACAGCCCAGACTATACCATGGTCCCTTTTAGTCACAGCTGGAGTGGCTGGGACACAGGGCACCAAGTTCCTAGACTGTACACAGCACAGGGACCCTGGGCCTGGCTAACGAAATCATTTTCTCCTAGGCTTCTGGGCCTGTGATGGAAGGGGCTGCCATGAAGACCTCTGGCATGACCATTTTCCCCATTGTCCTGGGGATTAACATTTGGTTCCTTCTTACTTATGCAAATTTCTGCAGCAGTTGGCTTCAATTTCTTCTCAGAAAATGTGATTTTTTTTTCTACCACATTGTCAGGCTGCAAATATTCTGAACTTTTATCCTCTGCTTCCCTTATAAAACTGAATAATTTTAACAGCTCCCAAGTCACTTCTTGAAGGCCTTGCTGCTTAGAAATTTTTTCCTCCAGATACCCTAAATCATCGCTCTCAAGTTCAAAGTTCCACAAATCTCTAGGGCAGGGGTAAAATGCTGCCAGTCTCTTTGCTAAAACACAACAAGAGCCGTCTTTGCTCCAGTTCCCAAGAAGTTCCTCATCTCCATCTGAGGCCACCTCAGCCTGGACCTTTGTTTTCAGGTTGTTTATAAAGTCGTACCCAAGACTTGGCAATTTATATAATAAAGAGGTTTAATTGGACTTACACTTCCACGTGGCTGAGGAAGCCTCATAATCATGTCAGAAGGCAAGGAGGAGTAAGTCACATCTTATGTGGAAAGTGGCAGGCAAAAAAAAAAAAAAAAAAAAGAGAGAGCTTATGCAAGGAAATTCCTTTATAGAACAATCAGCTCTCATGAGACTTATTCACTATCACAATAACAACACATAAGCCGGGCATGGTGACTCACGCCTGTAATCCCAGCACTTTGGGAGGCCGAGGCAGGCGGATCACAAGGTCAGAAGATCGAGACCATCCTGGCTAACATGGTGAAACCCCGTCTCTACTAAAATACCAAAATTAGCCAGGCGTGGCGGCGGGCGCCTGTAGTCCCAGCTACTCAGGAGGCTGAGGCAGGAGAATGGCTTGAACCCAGGAGGCGGGGCTTACAGTGAGCCGAGATGGCACCACTGCACTCTAGCCTGGGTACAGAGTGAGACTCCGTTTCAAAAAAAAAAAAAAAAAAAAAGAGACTCAGTAACACAATAACCGCACAGGAAAGACCTGCGTCCATGATTCAATTACCTCTCACCAGGTCCCTCTCACAACATGTGGGATTCAAGATGAGATTTGGGTGGGGACACAGACAAACTGTACCAATTTAGTTTCCAAAAAAAAGTGTTTACCCAGTACTTAGTATATAGTACGCTTTTAAAAAAAGTTGTTAATCTTAAAATCAGGAAGAGTTTATGGCATGTAATTTTTATTTAGTATTTATTTGCTGAGAAACATTTAGGCTGGTGCAAAAGTAATTGCAGATTTGGATCCTGAATTTTACATAATTATCACTAGGCTGAGGCAAATCTTTATTAATCAAAACAGGAAATATTATAATCAACACATTTTTTTGCCAACGAGAAATAAATTTATTTAATCCTGTAGCATAAAATTCATGCTTTGGGATTCAACAAACCTTTGGAAAGCATTTTCTGCATCATGCTGGTTGTGGAAGTATTTTCCCCGCAAAGAGTTGAGATGCTTGAAGAAGTGCTAGCTGGTTCGTGAGCAGTCAGGTGAATATGGCAGATAAGGCAAAACTTCTTAGCTCAATTCATTCAACTTTTGAAGTATTGGTTGTGCAACGTGCAATCAAGCATTGTTGTGTAGAAGACTTAGGCCCCTTCTGTTGACCCGGACTTGCAGTTTGCCGAGCATGTCATCAATTTGCTGAGCGTACATCTCAGATGGTTTCACCAGGATTCAGAAAGCTGTAGTGGACCAGACCAGCAACAGACCACCAGTGACCATGATCTTTTTTTTTCAGTGCAAGTTTGGCTTTGGGAAGTGCTTTAGAGCTTCTTCTGAGTCCAACTATTAACCTGGTCATTGTTGGTTGTCATATAAAGTCCACTTTTCATCATGCATCACAATTTGATAGAGAAATGGTTCATTGTTGTTGTATAGAATAAGAGAAGATGACACTACAAAATGATATTTTTTCTTTTCTTTTCTTTTCTTTTCTTTTCTTTTCTTTTCTTTTCTTTTCTTTTCTTTTCTTTTCTTTTCTTTTTTACTCAGCCCATGAGGCGCCCATTTATCAAGCTTTTTCACCTTTCCAATGTACTTCAAATGCCAAATGACCGTAGAATGACCGACATTTATTTCTTAGGCAATTTTGTATAGTTGTAAGAGGATCAGCTTTGATTACTGCTCTCAATTTGTCCTTGTTAACTTCCAACGACTGGCCACAATGTTCCTCATCTTCAAGGCTCTTGTCTCCTTTGCAAAACTTCCTGAAGCACCACTGCACTGTAGGTTCTTTAGTAGTTCCCGGGCCAAATGTGATGTTGATGTTGTGAGGTGTGTCTGCTGCTTTACAACTGATTTTAAACTCCAATAAGAAAATCACTCAAACTTGCTTTTTGTCTGACATTATTTCCTTAGTCTAAAGTGAACATGAAGTAAACAGTAAGTAATAGTAATAAGTCATTAGCAAAAAACCATTAAGCAAGAAATGCACATTAAAATGATGTATGACATAATCACATTTATTTAAGAATGTATTCCAATATCAAATGGCAAATTCCAACAGAAAAACCATAATTACTACTAATAAACAAAATACCATTATATTAGATTTTTATCTATTTCAGAAATAACAAATGAGAAATATTCTGTAGCGTAAATGGTTAATAGAGTCTAATTATATCCACTGAACTTACATTACCTGATGAATTCAAATGTATTATTCTGTTTTAATTTTTTTATTAGGT
>NW_016820554.1:93955-97743 GCF_001698545.2 Rhinopithecus bieti | reverse complement strand
TATATATATATATATATATATGCATAATCAAACATTTTTCTTGTAGATTGAATGACTGGCCCTGACTGCTCACCTGTCCATGCATCCGTGTCTTTGCTATGGCCTCATAATGGATGTGTTTTCACCAACCCCCTGACATAGGGCTTGGTCATATGACTTTCTTTGGAGATGGCATATGGGCAAAGCAAAAGGAAGCATCAGCTCTTACATGTTTCAGCTTTCTATGGAGAAAAACAACCTGTGCAGCTTGCTGATCTAAGCATTAAGACAGGCATGTGAAGCAGAGCTGCCCCAGCTGCCCACTAATCCAGAACATACAGTAGAACACACCAGTCTGCACAGCCCAAATGTCCCCTGGGTCAGGCCTGTCCTAACTGAGCCCTGCTGAGGCCATACATTCATTAGAATAAACTATTTTGTTTTAATCCATCAAGTTCTGAGGAGGTTTCTTACTTAGTATTGATAAAAATGTTTTCTAAATCTTATGTTCATAGTATAAACATGATGAAATTATAGTTAATAAAGCACATTTTCTTTTCATACCTTCAAATGTCTGGCAAAAAACGTTAAAGGTGAAATAAATTGATTACAAAAAAAGGATGTGTCATAAAAATCAATGCACACTTAGAAAATTAAGTACTTTGTAGTTTAAAATAGATTTATTTCTCACGATTGAGTTATATTTTTTCTAACCAACACTTAACAGATAAGAACTTTTAGACCATCTTTATACATTAAATATCTAGATAGAATTATTATCATCTTCATTGGAACATGAGCTCCTTTAAAATATACTGAAAGCTTAGGAACTCACAGAGACATCTCTCAGAGTATCAAGCAGAAAATGCAGAACTTGAATAAGTTAAATAAAGATAAGCTTCACCGGAGAAAGTACTGCATGTATTTGATGCTCAGATGCTGCTGCTTTACAAAGAGGATGAAAACAAATTATCTACCTTATCTTCTTTTTTAAATCTGAGAAGTTGGAAAGGATCTACTCGGTAGTCCACTTCTCTTCTGAACCTGAAAGAAGAAAGAACTTTTCTTAATAACTGAAATAGATAAGGTTGATACAAAAGCTAAATCTGGAATGTTACAAGTGTGTAGGATTCTTACAGTCATTTTTCTGCATCTACATTTACATTCTTACATTCTTGGGTGGTAAAAAGGAAGCATGAAAGGCCGCTGTCTGTTCATAAACTTGGACTTGAATGTTTACCCTGTCGATCTCAAAGGATTTTTGTGAGAATCAAAGATCATGTATGTAATTTTTTTGAAATATATTTAACTGAAGGAAGAAGAATTATGCAATTGGACATTTATCATATTTTCATCAAAACACAAAAGTCATGTTATTTTGAAAATAATTTCAGGTCTAAAATACCAATGTAATATTTATAGCCACCTTCATCAAAACAATTTATTGAACTATTTTACCTTAATGCATAACATGTAACGCATATGCCTGATACGACTGTGATTGCTAGGAAGAGCTTTATATTTTCTCGATGCTCTAGAATATCTCAAGTTATGTCAAAGCACTTACTAAAATTCAAAGAATGAAATGAACACGTTTATTTACCTAAAATGTAAGAGTTGTCTATAAAATTTCGCAGTAGGTAATGTGTGGAGGGCAGTCTGCGGCAGAGAGAGGAGGCCATGCGGTGAGCCTTGGGGCAAGGCAGAGCTGGAATCCTGTTGCTGGTCTACTGCTTGCTATCTCTGTGATCCTGGCACAGTAACCAAGGAGTCATCTTTAATGAGAATAAAAATGTCATTACCTCACACAGATATGAGGTCTAGGCAAAGTAATTGAATTTAAGCCTAGCATTGCTTAACAAGTGTTATTTGCGTTTCTCAATAAAACAATAAAAGCCAGTACAGTATTAAAATACGTGAAAATCTCTGGAAATATAGGTAGCAGAAACTCTTCAGGGCTTTTGCACTTGGTGTTCTCCCATTTACTGTAATACCTTTTCCCCAGGTGGTCATATGGCTTCCTACTTTTCATCAGTGAAGCTTGGGTTTAAATATGACTGTTGATTAATAGAGTCCTTTCCTGAGCAACCTTCAAGATAACTGTCGGCCGGGCTCAGTGGCTCATGCCTGTAATCCCAACATTTTGGGAGTCTGTGGGAGGAGGATTTCTTGAGACCAGCAAATGGAGATCAGCATTGCACCATGCTTTCACCATGTTGATGAAATCCACGTTAATGGTGAAATCCAGTCTTTATCAAAAATTAAAGAAACAAAAAAATTAGCCAGGCACGGTGACCTGTGGCTGGAGCCTGTGACTCCAGCTATTCAGGAGGCTGAAGTGGGAGAATCACTTGAACTCGAGGTTGAGGCTGCAGTAAGCCTTGTTCACTCCAGCCTAGGTGACACAGTGAGACCTTGTCACAAACAAACAAACAAACAAAAAACAGGAAAAAAGGTCCTCTTCTCAGAACTATTCTCTAGTTAACTATCACCTCTCATATTCCTCTTAGAATTAATCACCATGTGAATCAATTCCCTTGGTTAGCATTTATTGCAGTATATATACTTAGCTGTATATATATTATATATACATATTATATATATATATAGCTAAGTTTTCACTAAAATATCTTTTAAGAAATTGTTTATGTATCACATTTGATAAAGGGGATCAAAATATTACATTAAATTGCTATTTTAACTTAAGGCAAAGTATTTTCCTGAGTTTTTTTGGAAGGCTGTCTTAGCTAGGGCTGCCATCACAAAATACCATAGACTGGGTGACTTAAACAGCAGAGATTTATTTCTCACAATTTTGGAGGCTGGAATTCTAATCAATGTGTCACCCAATTCAGGGCCTGGTGAAGGCTCTTCCTGGCTTGCAGATGTACAACTTCTTGCTATATCCTCACATTTCCTTTTCTCACTAGGTGCACTGAGCAAGGGGAAGGTCTTGGGGGAGAAGGGGCAGGGGAGAGAGAGAGGAAGAGAAAGAGCTATCTCTTTCACTTAGTGAGCCACCAGTCCCATTATGGGGGTCCCACCCCCATGACCTTATCTAACTCTAACCACCTCCTAAAGCCCCATCTCCCAATACTATCACACTCGGGGTTAGGGGTTCAACATATGAATTTGAAGAAGACACAATCATTCAGAAAATGACAAAGATGAAAATGTTTTCATAAGTTTGTGTGTGTGTGTGTGTGTATAAAAGCAATGTACCTTCACAAGGTTTTTATGTAAAACCTCAGTCACTAGTGCATTAAACACTACTTTAATTTCTACTGTTACATACTGTAATTTTCAGTGCCTATGATTTTGCCAACTATTAATTCTAGAGTTTTAATTGAAGGGACATTTAAAACATTAAAATAATTTAAATTTTATTTTTATTGCATTGGCATTTCCTGGATGGTAATAATTTTATGTTTTAAAAATTGGGAGAAACTATTTATTATAGAGCTGGCAGTCCACAGGTGGACAATTCATAGGAATTATAAAAGACTCAACTAGCCACTTGATTTATTTTATTCTTAAACACTTAATCAGACTTTTGTAAGTAGAATAAAGTGCTAAGGAAAATTAAACTCCATTAATTATTTCAAGGCCAATTTAGTGATCACTTCTACTAAAGAATTATCTCAAGAGCATACAAAAAATTCAGATAAGCGTAATTCAAATTTTTATAAAATTGATCTAGAGATCATCTTTCAAAATAAAAAACATGATTTATAATTTTGAATGCATAAAATAAAATTCAAGATATTAGCAATATTAATGTCATTTATTTGAATGAAAAATTAAGACAC
>NW_016820554.1:87342-91553 GCF_001698545.2 Rhinopithecus bieti | reverse complement strand
TGTCATTTATTTGAATGAAAATTAAGACACTGGTTTTCACAATATTCTGTTTAATTGAAATTCCATTTGTTCTTATAATCCCATATTTTTGCAAATTCCTATAAAACTTGAATTTCAATTTTATAAAATCAGACAATTGTAATGACAAAATTGTACAATAGAAAATATACAAAAATAATAGAGTCTATGGGCTGGGCGCAGTGGCTAATACTTCTAATCCCAGCATTTTGGGAGGCCAAGTGGGTGGGTCACACGAGCCCATGAGTTTGAGGCCAGCTGGGACAACATGGTGAAACCCCATCTCTACTAAAAATACATGAAAATAGCCCAGTGTGTTGGCAAGCGCCTGTAATCCCAGCTACCTGGGAGGCTGAGGCAGGAGAATCACTTGTGCCCAGTAGGCAGAGGTGTCAGTGAGCTGAGATTGTGCCACTGCACTCCAGCCTGGGTTACAAGAGTGAAACTGTCTCAAAATAAAATAAAATAAATAAAATAAAATAATTACAATAAAATAAGAGTCTATGACACATCCTATGTTAGACAAGTGGCATCCAATATAATTTGTAAAAAATCTAAAAAAGAAAATTCAGCTTTTTTAAAGATATAATTGAACAGACAATAAATTTAATTCTTAATATAAAATCATTAGAGGCACAAAATTGTCACATATACAGAATTGTTAAATGAATGAGAGAAAAGAAAGAGAATCCTGGTTTTATTTTCTCTTAGAAAGACTTGAAGTATAATTAAAACACAACAAAATTCAGATAAGGTATCTGAATTAATTAACAACATAGATAATCAAGTAGGAAATAGATTGAATGTAAAGAGAGATCCAAAATCCTTATTTTTAAAATTCTCGAATAGTATAAATGAATTAAAATGTGGCTGTGTATCTATTTTGTCTTTTAGTACCACAGAGAAGAGCATATTTCCTCATAATCCTATGTCTAAGAAAGCTTTTTTTTGTTTGTTTTTTAGACCGAATCTCACTCTGTCTCCCAGGCTGGAGTTCAATGGCGCAATCTCAGCTCACAGCAACCTCTGCCTCCCAGGTGCAAGCGATTGTCCTGCCTCAGCCTCCCGCGTAGCTGGGATTTCAGGCACCTGCCACCACACCTAGTTAATTTTGTACTTTCAGTAGAGACGGGTTTTCACCATGTTGGCCAGGCTGGTCTCAAACTCCTGGCCTCAAGTGATCCGCCTGCCTCGGCCTCCCAAAGTGCTGGGATTACAGACATGAGCCACCACACCTTGCCTAAAGCATATTTTAAAAGGCTATTTGAAAATAATGTTTAATATACAAAAAAAAAAAAAAATGACAAAAACAAATAATGCAAAGAGACCCTGTGTCCTCTTACTCAGATTTACCCAATGTTAACATTTGGATCTGTTGCTAAGTTAACACTTACGATCTCCCACTCTTCTTTCCTATCCGAGTATGTGTCTCTTATTTCTCTTTATCCTTTGAGAATCAGTCACAGGTAACATGTTTCTGTATCGCTAAATATTTTCATATGTATTTCCTAAGAATAAAAACATTCAGTTGCATAATTACAGAATAGTTATTAACTTTGGTATGTTTACTATTGTTATAGTACTTAAATCTGCCATTACGTTCTAATATTGTTAGCTGGTCCATGAATAACTTTTTCTCCCCTCCAGTGCAATGCCCAGTTTAGATTACATATGACATTAAGTTGTCATGCATCTCTAGTGTATTTTAACCTTAAGTATTTCCAAGGCCATTTTATCGACAATGACATTTTCAAGCATTATAGTTCTCCCAATCCACCTCCCCTTATTTGATAATAAAAACAAATCTTCAATTTGATTTTGTTTGATGCAATCTGATGATTTAAACAAGTTTATATATTTCCAGCCAGAATACTATAAAAGAGATGTTGTGTGCTTTTCAGAACATCACTTCATGAAGCATGTGATGTCTGTCTGTTGTTCATCAGTGATATTAATTTCAGTTGCTTGTTTTTATTTTGTAATTACTGTTCTTTTCCCTGTAATCTGTGGAAACACACTTTAAGATCATGCAAATGTCTCCCTCTCTCTTTTCTTTTGCTCAGAACTTCCCTCCCCAAGTTTTCAACCGTTGGTGACTATACTTCTCTCTTGCACCAGCTTTTAATTTGCAAAAAGGATTATTAATAGCAAAACCCGCAATTACTTTTGCACCAAACTAATATTTAAATAGCATCACTTAATCTGCATTTAACAAGAAGCATTCAGCATTCCAAGGTAAGAAATAGTACTCCTGTCTCATTTATGCATGTATGTATTTAGGATTGCTGAAGATTTAAGAATTCTTTTTTACTCAAGTGTTTGCAATTGATTGCTGTCTTTATTTTCATGCTCAAACTGTCCCATGTCTATACTTTAGGACGAGCTATTATCCTTATGATAGGTAATACCATTTCTTTTAGTATTTTCTTACTTTTGGACATATTTCAAGTTTATTTTGTCTCTACCCTACTCTGACTGGAAACTGCCACTCTTTGTGGAGCCCTGGTTTCTTTTTAAAAAATGATATTAAGGCCACGCACGGTGGCTCATGCCTGTAATCCTAGCACTTTGGAAGGCTGAGGCGAGAGGATTGCCTGAGGTCAGAACTTCGAAGCCATCCTGGTCAACAGGGTGAAATGCCATCCCTACTAAAAATATAGAAATTAGGCTGTTGTGGTGGTACATGCCTGTAGTCACAGCCACTCAGGAAGCTGAAGCAGGAGAATTGCTTGAACGTGTAGCAGAGGTTTCAGTTTGCTGAGATCGCACAATTGCACTCCAGTCTGGGTGACAAGTGCAAGACTTCCTCTCAAACAAAGAAAAATAAAAGATATTAGAAAATAGGATCTAAGCATATGTTCCTATACTTACTGGAGTGTCTTAGCATCTAGGCTTTTTACCAGATAGTGGAAGAAAATGTGTGCATATGGTTTTATACATATGTCCATAAACATACATACATATGTGCATAGAGACACATGAATAACTATAAATGCATGTACACATATATATGGATACTTTAGAATCATGAGTTCATTCCTATACCACCAAGTTCAGTCTATCCCCATGGAGTTCTTGTTGCTTTCCTCTATTTAATATGTGTATGTCACTTTTTTCTCAGTAAAGACCCAACTTTAGACAAAATCAACACATTTACTTGTTAGATCAATTTGGTAAGACATCTGAAATATTTTCAGATCTGTTTTATTCATATGAATACAAATATATATACATATATAGACACACAAATTAGAGATGTATTTGTCATCTCCTGATTACCTGAAGGCATACAGTTAAATATTTTATTCATAGATTAAAGTACTTTTTCTTCGTTCCTGTTTCTTTATTTTTCTCCTCTGTCTCTTACTGTTTTCAATGTAGCTATTTTTTTGAAATACAATTACAATGCTTTGTTCTAGCTTATTTTTGTTCCCTTCTGATTCTAGTTGATTTAATTTTCCTTTAAAATATGTATGACATGATTTAAAAGTCAAAACATTGAAAAGTTTAACCCCAAAATTGTTACTCTCTCTCATATATCGTTCACCTTCTTATTTTCAACCTTTGTAGATATTCGACTTCATTGTTTTCTGGTTTTTCCTTCCTGTATTTCATTTTGTAATGGTCGTAAAGGTATGTATGGATGGGTGTATGAACGTATGTGTATATTTATGTAAGTGTGTGTATATGTGTGGATGTTTATATATATAACTATATATTTCTCCTTTTTTCTGACATAATATTTAGTACACTGTACATGCTCTTGCATTTTGGACTTAACAATGTCTGCTAAAACTTACTCCAAATCATTCACAGAGATCTTCTTTCTTCTTTTCCATAGCCAGGCTGGACTCCACACTTAATATACTACAATAGATTCTAGTCATCTTCTATACCTGGATATTTAGAGAGTTTTACATATTTTGTGATTACTTATAAATGATTCTTCAATGACTACCTTGTCCATATCTAATTTTCATTACTAGAGATGTTTTTCAGGGTAAATTATTGGAAGTGGAGTAGTTGGGTTGAAAAGTAGCTGTCTACTTCTTATGGACTAAATTGTGACTCCCCAAAGTTTTTTTTTTTTTTTTTTTTTTTTGACGGAGTCTCGCTGTGTCGCCCAGGCTGGAGTGCAGTGGCGCGATCTCGGCTCACTGCAAGCTCCGCCTACCGGGTTTCCGCCATTCTCC
>NW_016820554.1:66598-87111 GCF_001698545.2 Rhinopithecus bieti | reverse complement strand
TTTTGAGACGGAGTCTCGCTGTGTCGCCCAGGCTGGAGTGCAGTGGCGCGATCTCGGCTCACTGCAAGCTCCGCCTCCCGGGTTCCCGCCATTCTCCCGCCTCAGCCTCCGAGTAGCTGGGACTACAGGCGCCCGCCACCGCGCCCGGCTAGTTTTTTGTATTTTTAGTAGAGACGGGGTTTCACCGTGTTAGCCAGGAGGGTCTCGATCTCCTGACCTCGTGATCCACCCGCCTCGGCCTCCCGACTCCCCAAAGTTTTTATGTTAGAGCACAACCCCAGGTACCTCAGAATATGACTATATTAGGGCCTTTAAAGAGGTGATAAAATTAACATGGGGCCCTTAGAGTGGGGCACACAGTGACACAGAAAGTGTACACACAGAGAGAAAAGACCACTTGAGGACACAGTGAGAACATGGCCACCTTCTAGCCAAAAAAGAGAGGACTCAGAGAAACTAAACTGAGGACACCTTGATCTTGGACTTGTAGCTTACAGAACAGTAATAGAAGAATTTTTTGTTGATGAAGCTACCCACTCTGTGATATTGTGTGATGGTGTCCCAGAAGACTAATACATTACCTATGCAGATATGGTAAGTCATATTAAATTGCCTTCCACAGGAGGTATACTATTTTGCATTTTCACAAACTTTAAATGAGATTATTTCTTTTCCTTCGACTACACTAAAACAGTGCACTGTCAAGATTTTCACTTTTCCCAATCTAATGAGTAGCAAATAGTATTTTAGGCAGTGATAATTTGCATTTATCTTATTAATAAAGTAGAAAGTCTTTTTATATGTTTGAGTCAGTCTTATATTATTTGTTAGAATTGTTTGTAACTTTTGTTGATATTGCTGCATGATGTTTATTATTTTACCCCTTGATGTTTAAAATTCTTTCAATATTATGGATATTAGCCCTTACCTGTGCAAAAGTCAAAAATATTTTCTTATAGTTTGTCATTTGTCATTGAAATTACTTGTGCTGTTTTTGCTTTGCAAAAGTTTTCTTTTATAATTATATAATCAAATGTATCAATAGTTTCTTTTATTACATCTGAATTTACCAACATAGTTACAAGGTCTTTTCCCAGATTGTAGAAGAATTAGCCAATCATTATTTTTAGTATTTTTATAAACTTATTTTTCTCTTAAGATCGCTGATAAACACATTTGGAGTTTACTCCTTCATTTTTTGTGGCATGAGGGATGAATCATACTTCATATTTTTCCAGACATTTATGCACTTATCCCAATATCATTTATTAAGAAGACTATCTCTTCTTTAGTAATTTGATATATCAGCTTTATAATGCACATAGATTTTTACATGTTGTTCCAGAATTTCTATTATATATATTTTTTAATTTTACTTTTAATTTTTGTTGGTGCATAGTAGGTATATATTTTTGTAGGGTACATGGGATATTTTGATACAGGCATACAATGTGTAATAATTATATTAGGGTAAATAGGGTATCCAATATCTCAAGCAATTATTCTTTATATCACTAACAATCTAATTGTACTCTTAGTTATTTAAAAGTACATGATAGTATCATTGACTATATTCACTTTATTGTGCTGTCAAATAGTAGATCTTATTCTTCCTTTCTGTTTTTTTTTTTTTTTTTTTTTTTTTTTTTAGTACCCCTTACCCATGTCCACATCCCCTGACCCCATACTACATTTCCCAGCCATTGTAAACCACCATATTCCTCTCATTGTCCACGAGCTCAATTGTTTTCATTTTAGGTCCCACAAATAAATGAGAATGTGCAGTTTGTGTTTCTGTGCTTGCTTTATTTTACCTAACATAATGACTTCCATTCCATCCATGTTGTTGCAAATGACAGGATTTCAATCTTTTTTATGATGAGAAGTACTCCATTGTGTATATGTATCACATTTTCTTTATCCATTCATCTGTTGGTGGAAACTTAGGTCACTTCTAAAGTTTAGCTATTGTGAAGAGTGTTACAATAAATGTGGAAATGCGTATAGACTTTTGATATACTGATTTCTTTTCTACTGCATATATACCAACCAGTGGGGTGGCAAGATAGGATGATAACCCTACTTTTTGTTTTGTGAGGAATCTGCAAATTGTTCTCCATAGCAGTTGTATTAATTTGCATTCCCACCAACAGTGTATGAGGGTTCCCTACTCCCAACGTCCACAACAGCATTTTTTACTGTCTGTTTTCTTGGATAAAAGCCATTTTAACTGGAGTGAGATGCTATCTCATGGTAGTTTTGATTGGCATTTCTCTGATGATAAACGATGATGAGCACCTTTTCATACACCTGTTTGTCATTTGTATGTTATTTGAGAAGTGTCTATTCAGATATTTTGCCCAGTTTAAATCAGATTACAAGACTTTTTTCTAATATAGGTGTTTGAGCTCCTCATATATTCTGGTTATTAATCTCTTGTCATTTGGGTAGTTGGAAATACTCCCATTCTGTGGGTTGTCTCTTCGCTTTGTTGACTGTATCCTTTGCTGTGTAGAAGCTTTTTTAACTTGATGTGATTCAATTTGTCCATTTTTGCTTTGGCTACCTGTGCATGTGGGATATTACTCCAGAAATCTTTGCCCTCTCCAGTGTAAAGAAGAATTTACTCAATGTTTTATTTTACGTTCATAGTTTGAGATCTTAGATTTAACTCTTTAAACTATTTTAATTAGACTTTTGGATATGGTGAGAAATAGGGATTTAGTTTCATTCTTCTGCATTTAGATATCAATATTTTTCCGGGGTCATTTATTGAAGATACTGTACTTTTCCCATTGTGTATTCCTGACACCATTGTCTAAAATGAGTTTACTGTAGATGTATGGATTTGTTTATGGGTATTGTAGTCTGTTGCATTGGTCTATGTGTCTGTTTTTATGCCGGTACCATGCTGTTTTGGTTACTATAGCTCTGTAGTGTAATTTGAAGTCAGGTAATGTGATTCCTACAGTTTTGTTGTTTTTTCCCAGTATAACTTTGGTTATTCTGGGTCTTTTATGGTTCCATATAAAATTTACAATGTTATTTCTACTTTATAGAAGAATGTCATTGGTATTCTGACAGAGATTAAAGTGAATCCATAGATTGCTTGGGTGGTATGGACATTTTTGACAATGTTGATTCTTTCAATCCATGAACATAGAATACCTCTCCATTTTTTTTTTTGGCATTCACTTTAATTTCTCTCACCAATGTTTCATAGTTTTCACTGTAGGAATCTTTAACTTCTTTGATTAAGTTAATCTCTAGGTATTTAATTGTATTTGCAGCTATTATAAATGCTATTACTTTCTTGATTTCCTTCTCAGATTGTTTTCTGTTGGCATACAGAAATGCTACTGACTTTGCATGTTGATTTTGTATCCTTCAACCTTACTGAATTTGTTTATCAGTTCTAATAGTTTTTTTCCTGGATTATTTAGGTTTTTCCAAGTATAAAATCATATAATCTGAAAACAAGGATACTTTGACTTTTTTCCTTTTCAGTTGGGATGCCGTTTACTTCTTTCTCTTGCCTGATCGCTCTGTCTAGAACTTTCAGTTTTATGTTGAATAACAGTGATGAAAGTGGAGATCCTCGTCATATTTCAAATCTTAGAAGAAAGCCTTTCAGTTTTTCTTCATTTGGTATGATACTAGCTTTGGGTCTGTCAGGTATGGTTTTTATTATGCTAAGGTATGTTCATTCTCTACCCAGTTGTTTTAGAGTTTTATCATGACAGGACATTGAATTTTATCAAAATAATTTTCCACATCAATTAAAATGATCATATTGTTTTCTGTCATTTATTCTGTTGATATATCACACTGATTGATATGCCTATGTTGAACCATCCTTGCATCCTTGGAATAATTCCAACTTGATCATGATGAAGGATCTTTTAATGTATTGTCGAATTTTGTTTGCTAGTATTTTGTTGAGGATTTTTACATAAATGTTCAACAGAGATATTGGCCTGTAATTTTTTTGTTTTATGTGTCTTTGTCTAGTTTTGATATCAGGGTAATACTGGCCTCATAGAATGGGTTTGAAATTATTCCTTCTTCCTCTATTTTTTAGTATAGTTTGTGTAGGATTGTATATGTCATTTAAATATTGGATAAAATTCAGCAGTGAAATCTTTGGGTTCTTGACTTTTATTTGCTGGAGTCATTTTATTATGGATCTGATCTTGTTACTTGTCATTGCTTGGTTCAAGTTTGGATTTCTTCACAGTTCACTTCTATGTGTCCAGGAATTTATCCATTTCCTCTTTAGAGACTAATATGAGCACTGTATGCCAATTTATTGGCATATAGTGTAGCCTCTAGTGATCACTTGAAATTTTGCACTAACAGCACTAGTGTCTCTGTTTTCATCTCTTATGTTATTTATTCGGGTTTCTCTCTCTCTCTCTCTCTCTTTTCTTCTTAAAAAAAGAAGAAAAAACAAGTTTTCAATTAGCTGATCTTTCGTTTTGTTTTCGTTTGTTTGTTTGTTTCAATGTTATTTATGTCTGCTTTGTTCTTTATTATTTCTTTTCTTCTGCTAACTTGGCATTTGGTTTGCTCTTGCTTTTCTGGTTCTTTCAGATGAACGTTAGGTTGGCTATTAGGACTTTTTTTTTATGTAGACACTTATAAACTTCCCTCTTTCTACTGCTTTTGTGGTATCCCATATATTTTGGTACATAGTGTTTTCATTATAATTTTTTTCAACAATTAAAAAAAATTCTTCTTAATTTGTTCATTGACCCACTGTCATTCAGGTTCATATCATTTAATTTTCTAGTGTTTTATAGTTTCCAAAATTTTTCTTGTTGTTAATTTCTAGTTTTATTCCATTGTGGTCAAAGAAGATACTTCACGTTATTTCAATATTTTGAATATTTTAAGACTTGCTTTATGGTTTAACATATCACCTATCATTGAAAATTAGCTATGTGATGAGGAGAAGAATGTTTATTCTGTAGCCATTTGATGAAATATTCTGTAAATATCTACTAAGTCCATTTGGCCTACAGTGCACATTAAGTCCGATGATTTTCTGTCCATATGATGTGTCCAATACTGAAAGCGGGATGCTGAAGTCTCCAAATATTATTTTATTGGGGTGTATCTCTCTTTTTAGCTCCAATGATATTTGCTTTATATGTCTGGGTGTTCCAAGTGTTGGTTACATATACATTTACAATTGTTATATCATCTTGTTGTATTGACCCCTTTATCATTATATAATAGCCTTCATAGTTTTTATCTTGAAATTTACATTGTTATAAGCATAGTTATTCCTGCTCCTTTTTGGTTTCTAATTGCACAGAATATCTTTTTTCCATCCCTTTATTTTCAGTCTGTGTGTCTTTATAGGTGAAGTGTGTTTCTTCAGGCAACAAATCAATGGCTCTTATTTTTTGTTGTTGTTCATTTAGTCACCCACTCTATGTCTTTTGATTGGAGGGTTCAATCCATTTAAATTCAATGCTACTTTTGATAAGTAAGGACTTGCTCTTCTTATTTTGTTCTTTGCTTTCTGGTTGTTTTCTGCTCTTCTTTCTCTCCCTTATTTTCTTCCTGCCTGTCTTCCTTTTAGTAAAGGTAATTTTTTTTCACGTGTTATGTTTTAATTAATTTATATTATTTTTTGTATCCATTGTATTTTTTTTTAATTTGAGGTCACCAGGAGGCTTGCAAATAATATTTTATAACCCATTATTCAAACTGATGACAAGTCAACACTGATTGCATAAATAAACAAGTAAAATGGAAACAAAAACTCCATATTTTAAACTCATCCCCCCGCATTTTAGCATTTTGTTGTTTCTTTTTATGTCTTATCGTACTGTCTTAAAAGTTGTTCTATTAATAGTTAATGTTTTTGATTGGTTTATCTTTCATCTTCCTACTCAAAATATGAGTGATTTGAATACCACAATTACTGTATTATCATTTTCTGTATTTTTATCTGCACTTACCATTACCCATGACTTTTTTTACCTTTAGATGATTTCTTATTGCTCCATCTTTTCTTTCAGACTGAACAACTCCCTTCAGCATTGTTTTGTAGGACAGGCCTGGTGTTTATGAAATCCCTCAGCTTTTGTTTGTCTGTGAAAGTCTTCATTTCTCCTTCACATTTGAAGAAATTTTTTGCCAGATATTCTATTATAAGGCAAATGTATTTTTTTTGCCTTCAGCACTTTAAATATGTCATGTAACTCTCTTCTGGCCTATAAAGTTTCCACTGAAAAGTCTCCTGCCAGAAGTACTGGAATTCCATTCTATGTTATTTATTTTTTCTTTTCTTTCCTTTCCTTTTGCTGCTTTTAGGATCCTTTCTTTATCTTTGACTTTTGGGAGTTTGATTATTAAATGCCTTAACATAGTCTTATTTGGGTTAAATCTGCTTGGTGTTCTATAATCTTCTCATACTTGAATACTGACATTTTTCTCTAGTTTTGGGAAGTTTTCTGTTATTATCCCTTTGTGTAATCTTTCTACCCCCGTTTCTTTCTCCAGTTCCACTTTAAGGCTAATAGTTATTACATTTGCCCTTTTAAGGCTATGTTTTTAAATCCTGTAGGTGTACTTCATTGTTTTTTTTTTTTTTTTTTTTTTTTTTTTTTTTTTGTCTCCCCTGATTGTATATGTTCATAGAGATTGTCTTTAAATTTACTAATTCTGTCCCCTGTTTGATCAATTCTCCTACGAAGAGACCCTGTACGTTCATCACCTTTCTCAACTCCAGAATTTCTGCTTGATTCTTTCTAATTATTTAAATCGCTTTGTTAAGTTTATCAGATAAAATTTTCAATTCTTCCTCTGTGTTTTCTTGAATTTCTTTGTGTTTCCTCAAAACAGCTATTTTGAATTATCTATCTGAAAGGTAACATATCTCTGTTTTCTGGGACTGGTCCCTTGTGCCTTATTTAGTTCATTTGATAAGATTATCTTTTCCTGGATGGTGTTCATGGTTGTGGATGTTTGCCGGTGACTGGGCATTGAAAAGTTAGGCATTTATTGTAGTCTTCACAGTCTTGGCTTGTTTGTACCCATCCTTCTTAGGAAGGCTTTGCAGGTATTTGAAGGGACTTGTGTGTTGTGATCTAAGTTTTTGGTCACTGCAACTATATCTGCAGTAGAGGGCACCTCAAGCCCATCAATTTTGTAATTCTTGCAGACTTGTAGAGGTACTTCCTTGGTGGTCTTGGATACAATCTGGAAGAATTCTTTGGATAACCAGGCAGAGGCTCTTGTTCTATTCCCTTACTTTCTCCTCCAAAATGGAAACTCTCTCTCTCTCTCTGTGCCAACCTGCCTGCAGCTGGCTGTGGGGTGACAAAATTACCCCTGTGACCACCACCACTAGGACTGTGTTGGGTCAAACCTGAGGTCAGTAAAGTACAGGGTCTCACCCAAAGCCCATTGTAACCACTGTTTGGCTACCAGCTATGTTTGTTGAAGACCCTAGAGCTGTATGATCAGCTGGGAGTAAAAGCTATTAAGAAGTCTTTATGTCCTTGCCTCATGGCGAGCATGTTACTTGGGGTCCTGGAAAAATCCAGAGATGCTCTCTGGGTGCCAGTACCTGAAGTCAGAAACCCAAGAAAACCACATGATGTGCTATTTCACTGCAGCTCAGCTGACATCAAAATCACAAGACAAAGTTCTTCCAAATCTTTCCTCCCATTTCCTCAGGCAGTGAAGTCTCTACTTGTGTCTACCACCACTTCAGACACATGTGGAGTACTGCCAAGGTACTGCTGATGTTTATTAGGGCCTAAGGTCTCTTCAGTCAGGTTGTGGTGAATGTTGCTAGGCCTGCTATCATTGGGCAAAACTCAACCTGTGTCCATGGAGGGAGCATTTATGCCAGCCCTAAGAGCGAGGACTCACCTATCCCAGCAGCTGGAACTTAAGTGTTAGCAAACCTCACTGCCATGAGCTATAGTGCTCTGGGGTTCTAATTAAACTTGAAAGGCTGTCTAGACCACAGGACTGCAACTCCTAGGCAAGTTCTAGTGCCCCACTGGCCTTGGAGCCAGTAAACTTGTGGTGTATGTGACCCAGTGACACATTCACACTTCAGAGCAGTGGGCTAGTCTCTGGCCCAGAGTAGGTTCAGAAATGCTGTCCAAGAGCCAAGGCCTGGAATAGGGGGCCCCAAGAGCCCACTTAGTATTATTTCTCACTGTGGTCAAGCTGGCACCTAAGCTGTAGGACAAAGACCCTTTTATTCTTCCCTCTTACTTTCTCAAGAAGAGGAGTTCTTTCCTAATAGTCACCACAGCTGTGAATATGCTGGGTCACGCATGAAGCCTGCACACCTCTGAGTCTCACCCAAGGCCCATGGTTTGTACTACCTCGTTAAAACTGCTGATTATTCAAGACCCAGGGGCTCTTCAGTCAGGTGATAAATCCTGCCAAGACTAAGTCCTTCCTTTCAAGGCAGCTATGACCCCTTCCGGCTAAAGAATGTATCTAGAAACAAAGTTTGGGAGCTAGAACCTGAAATGGGGTCCTCATAACTCTGCCCTGTACCCTATACTACCGTGGCTGAGGTGATATCCAAGTTGCGGAACAAAGTCCTCTTTACTCTTCCTTCTCCTCTCCTCAAGCAGAAGGAAGGGATATCTTTCAGAGCTGTGTTCTGATTTGCCAGGGTTGAGGGAGGAGTGGTGCAAGCCCTTTTTTTAACTGTCACTGCTCACGTCTCACTGGGTCACATGCCCCACAGGTTCACCGGCTCCATTCTCAGTATAACACTATGAGTTGTCTAGGAGTTGCAGTCTTTGTGGCCTAGATAGCCTTTCAAGCTTATTTAGAATCCCAGAGCACTGTAGCTCACGGCAGCGAGGTTTGCCAAAACTTAATCTCCAACTTCTGGGATAGGTCGATCCTCCCCGGTTAGAGCTGGCATAAATGCTTCCTCCATGGGCTCCCTCTATGGGCTCCCTCTGAGTTTTGCCCCATGATAATAGCACTGAATTCCTGCAATTGCTGAAATCTTTGTCTCCCAAGTGCACAGATTCTCTCTGCCTGCTACTGGGCCACTGCTAGAGGATAAGGAAATTGTGATGTAAGTTCTTCAAGACTGTTTTTCCTACCCTCTTCAGTGCCATGTCCAGCAGTGTGAAGTTAAAACCAGGTATTGTGATTGCTAACCTGATTTTTGGTTCTTATGAAGGTGCTATTTTGTGTAGATAGCTGTCAAAATCCTTACTGGTGGAGGCCTCTATTTGGCCATCTTTCTCCCTCCCCTCTATCATAGTATTTCAGTATCCAAAATGAAAATACTTGCTGATATGTATTTAGAAGACGCATTCTGTTTCTTTGCCAGTGTAAATGGTCTGCTTTATTTTCTAGTCCATCATTTGTAATTTTCTGAGACAGGAATTAGAATAATTTCCTTTGCATACACAGTCATAAATTAGAAATTATACAAATGATTTTCATTGATTTTACTTTTAAATATTCGTTTGCATGTGTTTAACAAGAGGAGAAAATGTTCTTACATATAGAAGCATGGCAAGGCATATGTCAGAAGATCTAAAATATTTTATTTTATGGTTGTAAAACAAATATTTTAAAATGTCTGTTAGACGTTTCATGTTTGAAAGAAATCCACTATTTCTGCAGATCCCTTTTACTAACTATAAAATAATCAGAACAGAAAAGTAAACTTTTTCTCAATATTTTATTTGAAATTTATAATAAATATGAAACTGCTCTTAGTAATTCTAATTAATGTATCTTTCTATTGGTTATATCGTAAACTACATATTTGCAAACAATACCACTTCAAACACAATTTAATCACCATCCACAATAATTACCACAGGCAATAGTCATTTTAACATTTTACTAGAACAGTATTATCATTTGCAAAATCTACTCCCATAATAATTATTTGAAAGTAAGTAACTATGAAATTCTAAAACATATTCAATGACCTTAATTAGTTTATTACCACAGGTAATAATCTTATAATACAAAGTTCTAATGGTTTACCTTTGCCATCCTCATGAAAATATGAAACAAAGTTTTTATTATACATATGAAAATATTAATTTTATATTTAAAATACATCTAATATTAATATATTATGCAGTATGCCCAGTTTTATTAAAAATGCTACTATATGTGATATTTGCCTCAGAGGTAAGGAATAGAACGTATTAAATAAATCTCTTGATCCATAATTTATCACAAACTCTGTATGTCAAGTATATAGTGTACCTTATTTTTATTAAGTCAAAATTGATTTAATTGAATTATGTCTTTTTACTTCTAACCAATTATCATTCAGTCAAATAATTTTGCTTCAAAATTACTAGTATAACTACTCTGGTATATAAGAATTAATTTTCTTTACATCAAGTGTAAGCCTTGTCAATATGAGTTGAAAGCATGGATAGGCATCTTAGTAATTTTTAACACAGATTCAAGTCAATTGACTAGTATAACACTTTTCTATATTCAAACCTGCAGTTTACCTATGGCATTTCTATATATAAAAAGATCTTACCAGAATTCTTAGTGGCAAAACATCATTCATTGTCTTATCAATTCATTTTATCAAATTTGACTTTACTTCTTTGTTTATTTCAGAGTAGTATGTGTTCTTCACTTATAAGGACTTAATCTAAACTATATGTTAAGTGATTATAAAGGAAGAAATCTGATTCCATTTTGGGTTTCTTTCTTGTCCTGTCGTCTACAGGCATAGCAAAAGTCTTACAAGCTTAATAACTTAAATATTCTCCACTAAATACCTTATTTCTCCTCAAATCATTAGTTCTCCTTCCTGTAGATGTGTGGTTGTCTGTTCAGGAAGAAAGCATGAAAACTTCCTGAAGATAATCTTGTATTGTAGTGTTTATAAAATTCTGGTCTAAGTGCCAGTACAGTATCAAATCCAGATTTCTGATCTGTGTTTTTTTTCCAAAACAAATAATAGTTTTACTAAAATTAATCTGGTCTGAATGCCAACTTCTACCTCATATAGTTTTCAAATCTCTGCTAAATATATTTTTGTCTTGTAGTATTTTTTCACGATGATATCTACTAAGCCAGTCTGTTGTTTCTTTCTTACACTTTTATATCAAACCTCTCTTAAAAATTTAACTAGCAACCTGATTGAAAATGGATTTACTAGAAGGCAGTTTCACATAACATATCAATTCATGTGACTAAAGTGTAAACTAGTTCACTTCTGAATCAGTGGGCTTTAATCATCATTTGTATTTGTTAGTCGATAGTAAAATATGTTAGAAGTTAGCATTTTCATTTGAAAAATCAGGTTAATATAAATTATTATTGATTAAACTTAATGAATAAAAGTAAATAGAAAAAAATTTTAACAGCCATGATTAATCATATATCTTGTCTGTTAATATTTATAATTTCATGATAAAATAATCCCATTATATATTCTAGTTATATTAATAGCATAGATTTTATAACTGTTATTTTAAAAAGAGCTATTTTATGTATACAGGAATTTACGATGTTATTCTCATCTTTTTTTCATAAGAAACAAATGTTCATACTTTCTAAGAGTCCTAAACAAAGAGTTACAGCATAGAAATATTTGCTGCCCTAAAACTATCCTATGGTGAATTGCATGTGTAACAACAACAAAAAACATTTTAAAAGTTTTGATATAAACCTCTGGTCTCCTGCATTATTTATATTTATCCAAAGATGATTTCTAGAAACAATTTTAGTCAGCTTTTTAAAATTTAATATATTATTATAAAGAGGGAAAGATATGAAGTAATGGACTATTTATACTCTCACGGTTGACTTTAACAAATACATTTCAAATAAGATATTTTATTTAGGTTTTACAAAAAAAGCATAATTTCGAATGACAATCTTACTATGACACATTATTTTAAAAATTCAGATAACAGTAGTCTGACTAAGTAGAAAGAGAATAGGGCTATGGTGGTCTTTAAAAGAGCTTCACAGAATTCCAAGGACTACCAGGAGCACAGCTTGGAAACCAGTACTGAAGGCAATTATTAGTTTGGATAAAATGTAGTATTGGGTTTTCTGTTTCTGCACTATTTTGCTTGGGATAATGACTTTCAGCTCTACCCACGTGGCTGCAAAGAACAAGATCTTGTTCTTTTTTGTTGCTGCATAATATTCCATGGTGTATATGTACCACATTATTACTATTATTTTTTTATCCAGCCTACAATTGATGGGCATTTAGGTTGACTCCATGTCTTTACTATTGTGAATAGTGCTGTGATGAACATATGCAAATGCATGCAAGTGTCTTTATGGTAGACTGATTTATATTCCTTTGGATATATAGCCAAAAATGGGATTAATATGTGGAATAGCAAATCTGTTTTTAAGTTATTTGAGAAATCACCACACTGCTTTCCACAAAGACTGGACTATGACAGTTATTACTGAACTATCTGACATGTTGAATCTGGTAAATATATCATGGTTTTAAAGTTGAATTTAAAGTTCTTATTCATATATTAATATAAAGTTCTTATTAAAAGACATTATACAGTGCATTAGCTCTATGGAAAATATGAAATATGATATATGTGGTAAATACACTATATTTATTCTATTTCCATAAATACTTTATTTCAAAATGAAAAACTTCATTTCAATAATGAAAATATGATTTAAACTGTTTCCTAGCTATGTAAAAAGTTGGCAAAACCAATTAGTTTAACAAAAGCTTAGCTTTGACACTATTTTATCCAAACTAATAATTGCCTTCAGTACTGGTTTCCAAGCTGTGCTCCTGGTAGTCCTTGGAATTCTGTGAAGCTCTTTTAAAGGCCACCATAGCCCTATTCTCTTTCTACTTAGTCAGACTACTGTTATCTGAATTTTTAAAATAATGTGTCATAGTAAGATTGTCATTTGAAATTATGATTTTTTTTGTAAAACCTAAATAAAATATCTTATTTGAAATGTATTTGTTAAAGTCAACCGTGAGAGTATAAATAGTCCATTACTTCATATCTTTGCCTCTCATTATAATAATATATTAAATTTTTAAAAGCTGACTAAATGCCCAGGAGGGCATTCCTGTGATACACTGCTTAAAATTCTATTTTAAACCAGAATTCTGGTTTTAAAGTCTATGTGTTCCTAGCTGTGTTAACTCCTGTATTTAGTTAGAAAGAATTAATAATACATACTATTCTATAGCATAATAGAATAACTATAGTCAATAGTAATTGTACATTTAAAAATAACTTAAAGAGTGTAATTGGATTGTTTGTGACTCAAAGAATAAATGCTTGAGGGGATGGATACCCCATTCCTCATGATGTGTTTATTTCACATTGCATGCTTGTATCAAAACATCTCATGTACCCCATAAATATATACACCTACTATGTACCCATAAAATTTTATAACATAAAACTAAACATTAAAATTAAAAGTTTTAATCACTCATATCTCACTTGTATCAGTAAAACAGGGCCAATTTTAACATCTCTGAGTTACTGGAAAGGTTGAATGAAATGGCAGTTGCATATGACGGCAATGCAGGTAGTACTCAATGCCAGATTACTGTTGTCTTTCTGATAAAGCTCATATACAGAAGTTCCATCCATGTAATGAAGGGGAACCTTGTCACATTTACCTTTGTAAACAGTATTATAATACAGAGACAGAAAAAGGGCTAAATTTCATTTAGTTTTATATTCATTTAGTGTTTTTTAAAATTTTATTGCCTTTTAAAATTTTACAACAGTTATTCCAAAGAAAAATATATTTCATTTGCCCTAGTTACAATTTTAGCAAGTTGTCTCATAATAATACAAATGAGAACTTGCAATCTCAAAGGTAGATTCATAATTGACTTTTCCCATTTAGGCCAATATTGTTCGTTCCCTGGACTTTATTTTTCTCATTGTAGCTCACTTTTTTTTTTTCACTTAATAAATAACATTGTCACTAAAATCTGCCTTGGAAGCCCTAAATATACAAAATAGTGAAAATGTTTATCTGTATAGTAACTGAGAAAGTAGATCAAAGTCGACAAAATGTTTAATTGACAAAAAAATCAACCACCATTTTCCAATTGTCACGAAAAAGTAACTTTTACTGGCGGGGCATGGTGGCTCATCCCAGCACTCTGGGACGCTGAGGCGGGTGGATCACCTGAGGTTAGGAGTTCGAGACCAGGCTGATCAACTGGCCAACATGAAGAAACTCGTCTCTACTTAAGAAAAAGAAAAAAAAAAAAAAAAAATCAGCTGTGGTTGGTGGTGCCTGCCGTGAGTCCCGCTACTTGGGAGGCTTGAGGCGGAATGGTTTGAACCTGTGGTGGTGGAGCACGGCTGTGGTGAGATGAGGTTCATGCCACTGCACCTCCAGCCTGGGCACAAGGACGTGAAATTTCCGGTCTCAAAAAAAAAAAGTAACTTTTACGACATTCCTTTCTGCTTTCTTTTGATAAGGTAGAAAAACTAAAGCGAGCCTAGAGCCCAATGTACCATCAGGGAAGCCTGTAGTTTTCTTAGATGGATCTTTGCTAAACTTTGTTTTCTGGGAGAGTGCAATTTATTTACTTCTCATCACCTAATTTTTTCATTTTTTTTTGGCAATAATATTTAGGGATTGCGTTCTTTCAGTTCCTACATGTAATTTGCTTCTTTACTTTTTTTAAAAAATTATATTAATGGGGGAAAATTGCAACTTGGTGTGTCCTGGACATGATGGGGTGTGGGCATGAATTCACCACTTTACTTCCTGGCTGTTTATCCGTAGAACAACGAAAATCCCACAATTTTTTTGTCCACTATTTTTCCATAGTTGCTATTCAGAACTTGTGTGTGTGTATAATATACAAATGAGAACTATGTAACAACAAATATATTTACATGTATATTATACACCACATACACACACCACCCCCCATACTACTATATATTATAACTATTATTTTATAGGTATAATATATGTATTACTATATACACACACACACACACATATCTTGCTATACCCTGAGAGTAGCTCCCCTTCAAACAAGTAATAGAAAAACGAATCAGGAGCCTACACATGGCTAAATTTGTGAGTATACAAGAAAACTTGTCAAGCAAAATAATATAAATGTAAAAATTCAGACATCTACTTTCATTTTTTAACTAAAATAAACTTTATCACAAAATAACCAGATACAGCCAAATATATAAAGGCTTATGAAGCATAAGTCTTTTGTTATATCAGTGTAAGCATTCTTAAATAATTAGCTGAGTTTTAGAAAATATTCATTTGATCACTCTTTAATGCTGCTCTCATTAGGTGATTACATATGACTTCACAGAAAAAGACACCCACTTATTGTGACAACTATTCAATCTCTGCATTTTGTTGCAATAAAAGACAACTAGACCAAGTATTTACACTTCATAGCCAGGTACACGCCTGGGTGACTGTACTTCCCATATGTCCTGGACCATGACAATTACCATCAATAATGGTACCTAGTTGCTTGCCCAGCTACCTGCTTCCCACAACCTCCTGGCCAGGACTAGTACACTCCAGAGCAGTGAGCAAAAGCTACAATATGGCCTACCGCTACCCTGATATTACATTGGTCTAGTTACTGATCTCTAAGGTCTACCAACAACTGCTTTCATCACCGTTATATATTTTTGAAACAGCAACAATGACAACAGCAGCAAACTATTAGGTGACTTGTAGACTTAATAAATAGATAATTTCATGTATATCATTTATTCATTTTAATGTTAATGAATTCTTTCAATTTGATGAAATAAAATTGAATACATTAAAATATTCTCTAACCCTTAAAATCCCCTGAGAATTTTATTCATCATTATTTTATTATCAACCAAATCTAACTCATAGTAGTACATTAGATAGTCATTAACAAAAGTTACTTTAACTTTCCACAACTTGAACTAATGTCTTTGTATTATCAACTTAACTTTAGAGTTTTTCAATCATTAGTAAACATTTGCAAACAGAATTAAAAGTACTTAAATATCTAAACACTAAACACTGTTCGGTAGCTATTTTCAACCTAGTGGCTGATACTAGCCTTGTATGTAAATGAAAATTATGAAAGGAAAGGGGCATCCAAGATTGACTAAGTAGAGAAGTGAAATGGTAGGCAACTGTTTTATAAGTCAATGTTTAAACATTCTAAGCTATGCACATGATGAACTAAACTGTAATTTTGATGTTTCCAACATTTACTTCTCCTTTGTGTAAAGGACAATATGGGAAAATTCGTAAATGACAAAACATTTGTTTTCCGCTAGTTATTTTTCATTTGATGTATATTGTTGATTTCCTTCCAGTATCTAAAAATTATATGCCTATATTTCTGACTAAATATGTTCTCTGTCTTTGTTTTCCTCATTAGTTAGTATTCTTAATACTAAATGTCCAGTTATTAGAAAAAAATTCCTGCTGCAACAAATAAATATTTAGAAGTAATTCAACTACCTTTGTTTTGCTATTCCATATGGTTTTTCTTCTAAACCTGAGGCAAGAGTTTTTAATTTGAATTACAAGCTATAATTGAAGACTCAACTTATTAATATAAAGCCTAGAAATATCTGAGGCATTAGCAATTGTTTTGATTCAACTATAACTTGCAGATGAATAAATGAATAATTTTAAAGTCAATCAACCTACACAAAATACTATTTTAATAATACTTTAAAGTCACACATGCCACCAATGATTTCTAGGAAAAAAAGTTCTATTCTCTAAAAGAAAATTACATATTTTTTTTTTTACTTACAATATCAATGAAATCTACTTTGAAACACTTTGTCATATTATATAATACCTATCCTGAAATCACCTAGTTTGACAAGGTATAATTAAATAAAAGGAATACACTGTGATATTTTCCTTCAAAAATGGGGCAAGATACTTGCTGGGAATCTTTTTAGCAAGGCATTCATGAAATAAAGCACTATGCCATAAAATGGTATTCATTATTTCAGAAATACCTGATTAAAATTTGATCTGATATTCTTTTTGCTAGAAACAAATGTATGTACTAGATAATATACCACAAAAGCCAATTAAAAATAGCTAAGAATGAAAGTATGTGTTGATTATCAATTATCAATATGAGTCAGATAGTGGAACATAGCCAAAAAAAAGAAAAAAACATACACACTATGAATTGACATTTTGGTTGAATTTAATTATGAGTCTTCTCAGTGTTTACCTCACTCTTTCAGCTGTAGGTCTGACTTCATGGTCAACTTTACCACTTAATTGTGCACAAAGGAGCTTACTCTAAATTACAATAGTTATTGATGCACGGTCTCATTTATTCCATGTGACACCATTCTGATGTAATTATTAATATATCTGTTTTAAGGTTGAAAAGACTGAAGATTTTGATAGATAATATTTTCTCTATGAACACAAAGCTAGTAAATAGTAAAACTAATTCAAATTCCATCTATCTGACCCTAGGGACCTTATCATAAATCAATATTGGAGTATATGGGAGGTGCTTAAAGTTTTATTTTAATATAACTTCAGATAAAGTAAGAAAAGAAAAGTTGAGGTTGTAGTTTTCTTGAAATGTTAATAACTAAAATAGTAAAAAACAAATTGGGAAACAGTATAGTCATACATTGCCAAACAATGGAGATAACCTCTGAGAAATGTGATGTTAGGTAATTTTGTTGTTGTGCGAACATCAGAGATGGCACTGACAGAAACCTAGATGCTATAGCCTGCTACACACATATGATATATGGTCTAGCCTATGGCTTTTAGGCTACAAACCTACACGGAATGTTACTGTACTGATGCTGTGGCCAAATGGAATACAATGGTATTTGTGTATCTTCTATATTTTTACTATAGAAAAGGTATAGTAAAAACAGAGAATAAAAGATAAAAAACAGTACACATACATAAGGCACTTACCAATGAATAGTGTTTGTGGAACTAGAAGTTGCTCTGGGCGAGTCAGTGAGTAAGTAAGTGGTGAGTGAATGTGAAGGCCTACGACATTATTGTATACTTCTGTAGGCTTCATAAACACTATACGCTTAAGCTATACTACATTTATATAAAAATGTTCTTCCTTCAACAGTAAATTAACCTTAGTTTACTGCAAGATTTTACTTTATAAGCTCTTTAATTTTTAAAAATTGTTGGACTCTTGTAATAACTTTTAGCTTAAAACACAAACACATTTTATAGCTGTACAAAATGCTTTCGTTCTTTATTCCTTTATACTGTAAGCTTTTTCCTACTATTAATTTTAAATATTTTTTATTTTTTAAACTTTTTGTTAAAAGTGAAGACACAAACACTCACATTAGGCTAGGCCTATACAGGGTCAAGATAATCAATATTACCACTGGAAGGCATCTTGTCCCACTGGATGGTATTCAGGGACAGTAAAACACATGGAGCTGTCATGTCCCATGATAATAATGACTCCTTCGAGAATAACTCCTGAAGAACCTACCTGAGGCTGTTTTACAGTTTTTTTTTTTTTTTTTTGTAAGTAGAAGGAGTACACTCTAAGATAATGACAAAAAGTGTAGTTCAATACATACCTAAACCTGTAACATAGCCATTTATTACTATTATCAGTACTATGTAATATATATATTGTATGTACCACACTTCTATACAACTGACATGAGTGGGTTTGTTTATACAAGTATCACTACAAATGTGTGAGTAATGCATTGCACTAGGACATTATGACAGTTACAGTGACACGAGGTGACAGGATATATTTAGCTTCATTGTAATCTTTTGGGAACACCGTCTTATATGCGGCATACCCTTGACTGAAATGTTGTTATGGGTAAGATAGTTGTATATTGTTTTATTGTAAGAAGCAGGAGATTTTCGGTAGTAGATTTTATGTTTAGTTTATTTTCAATAAAGAAGTAAAATTGTTAGGATTGCATCTATTGAATCTCCCAAGTTTATGGAATTGGAAAAAATTAAATGCAAATATCTGGTTTCTACTGAAATATCTCTCATGTCTGTGGTGCTGTCTTGTTGAATCAAAAGTTTGCCGACATTCGGTGAGCTCTGATGCTGTAAAATCTACTCTACACACCATCACTTGAATCCTTCAGCAACATTCCAGATTCTTACTGCATGAACAACTTCATAATTTTTTAGAAGGATTTTTCTCATAAGTCATGTGCAATGTCTCAAGCCTGTAATCTCAGCAACTCAGGGAGGCTGAAGCATGAGGATTGCTTGAGTACAGGATTCCGAGGCTACTGTGAGCTATGATTGTGCCACTGTACTCCAGCCCAGGCAACAGAGCATAACAACTCAATAAGATAAAAGAAAATAAAATAAAATAATAAAATAAAATTCTCTTTTTGAAAATCTATGTAGCCAAATTTTTGTGTGAAGTCCTCTGAAATAATCATGTAGTTTTTGTGTATTGTTCTTCATTTTGACCCCTGTGTCTTTGACGTCTAGTCTTCCCTTTATATGATTTAATTTAATGTATCTGAAAGATTTTATCATGTCTCTAGAATTTCTCATATTTACAGGCCAATGCATAAAGTTCCACTCTTTTTTTCATATAACATAGTCTATTCTCACCCATCAGTTACTTTCTTTTGATAGGCTATTTGATGTCATACAAGATCTAACTATTATTTTTTATGCATTTACAAAATGCCAACAGAAATGCTGGTTCATTTCATATTCTAGGTCTTTTTTTTGTATCCAATCTCAACAGGAAAAACGTTTTAGAATGTTTAACCAAGTCCCCCTTAAATATAACATCAATAAAATTTATGCTTATATTGGTAGTATCCAAATTTTAAGAATTCCTTCATAACTTTATTTTAGAAACTGGGAAATATGCTTTAAAAATTTAGAAAACTAAACAACTAACACATGAATAAATTATCTACATTAAGATTTAGGTTGATTAAAATATCAATATACAATTTAGTCATGTTATTAAATACTGTCAGAAAAATTAATGTGTCATTTGGCTGCATAAAAAAGTGCTTCTTCTGAATGACAAAGGTGATTCCATCGCCTTGTTTTATACATTTCACAATAAACTCAATGTATTATGTACTTTTCTTGATATCATGTTTTAAGGAGTTCAGAGAAAGTCTGAGAGATAAGTTTCAAGAGACTGCATGTCAAGAATAAAATCTCCATTTAACTCCATAAAGTAAAAAAAAAGTCATTGAAACACAAAATACATTTTTAATGATGTATATATTTGAAAACTATGTACATTTTACATTGTGCATGTATGTGTGAATGGATCTATACATGTGCATTTGTGTGTGTCGAACTTAAAATATAAGCAATAGTATCAGTGAAAGGTATTCTATAACTTAGCATCTGTGAAAGACAAACTCTAGAAAAGCCTGATAAATCTGTTATCATATGTCACACCAGAATAATATTTCCTTGAACAAGATTTAAAATTCTTTATGATTCCATTATTCACAGACAATCTTCAACCTGATCTGTTCAATGAGAAAACATTTTTTTTTTTG
>NW_016820554.1:55411-65367 GCF_001698545.2 Rhinopithecus bieti | reverse complement strand
ATTTCAATTTAAAATATTTAATTTAGAGTGTTCTATTAATGTTGCCCATCTACTGTATACATTTAAAATCTTTGCATGAGTTCTCCATTCAAAGTGAAAAAAGTATAGCTTTCAAAATATACCAATAGTGTAAAATATCAAAGTGAAAATAAAAGAACAGAAATTTATAATTCTAAAGAAAACATAAAGATTTCCACAAATTTGTTTTTAAACTACCATTCTATATTGAGAATAACAACACAATTCTCAATTAATTTAAATAACTCAGTATGAAAATAGAAAATGTGTGTTCATACAAAAAAAAAATTAAAGTATAATAAATTTGGGTAAGTTTCCCCAAAATTCATTCCTTCCTTCCTTCCTTCCTTCCTTCCTTCCTTCCTTCCTTCCTTCCTTCCTTCCTTCCTTCCGTCTTTCTTTCTTTCCTTCCTTGCTCCCTCTTTTCATCTCGCCTTTCTTTTCTCTTCTTTTCTTTCTTTTCTTTTTTCTTTTCTTTTCTTTCTTTTCTCTCTTTCTTATTTCTTTTTTTTTTTTTTTTTTTGAGACGGAGTCTTGCTCTGTCGCCCAGGCTGGAGTGCAGTGGCCGGATCTCAGCTCACTGCAAACTCCGCCTCCCAGGTTTACGCCATTCTCCTGCCTCAGCCTCCCGAGTAGCTGGGACTACAGGCGCCCGCCATCTCGCCCGGCTAGTTTTTTCGTATTTTTTAATAGAGACGGGGTTTCACCGTGTAGACCAGGATGGTCTCGATCTCCTGACCTCATGATCCGCCCGTCTCTTATTTCATCCTTTCCTTCTTTCCTTTGTCTCTCCCTTTGTCTCTTCTCTCTCCTTCCTTTCTTCTTCCTTCCTTTTTTTCTTTCCTTCATTTTTTCCTTCCTTACTTCTTTCCTTCCTTCTTTTTACTTTCTTGTTTACTTTATTTCTGTTTTTTACATCAATGATGTACACACAATTCTGAAACAGCGTTAACACACAACCACTGAGAAGCTAATAAATTACTAAATGGATATAATTTCTGATATCTGATAAATTGTTATACATTGGACAATGAGATAGAAGCAGAAGAAGTTTAAATGCTATTTAAATTCAGTAGTTTAGAAAAGACAAAAAATAGGATAATCACTTAACATACTGCTTAACACTCTTAGCAAAATATTAAAACTGTCTCCATTCAAAGAATTATCTATTATCAAGACTGCTTTAAAAATTACTTTTACTTACGCTATACAGATTAACAGCTTTAGTAACATTTCTAAATTTAATAATTCTGGTTATACAATCTTTAAAACAGTCTTTAAAATTCAGTTTTTAAAACAGTTCTAAAAAGAACAAAGCTGGAGTACTCACACTTCCTGATTTCAAGATTTACTTCAAAGCTATAGTTACAAGACAGTGTGGCATGGGTAAGAAAATAGTTGCAAACTGTATCTTAATTTCCTCACTGTTCCTCCTAAAATTCCCAAGAAACAAGAATACTACCTGATGCAAACAATCTTTGGAAAAACAGAGCTATAGAACAACTTCTCAAATGCAAAATAACTTCTAAAGCTGTGGAAATAGAAGATAACTTCTTCAGCTTGGTAGAGACCATCAGCAAATACCCCTCAGCTGAGATCATACATAATGGCAAAATATCGAAAGCTTTTCCGCTAAGATCAGAAAGCAAACATGATGAATATTCTTGCCACTCCTGTTTAATATTGTACTGGAGGTTCTAGCCAGGGTAATTTGGCAAGAAAAATAAACAAAATTAAAATGCACCTGTATCAGAACAGATGAAGTAAACTATCACTTTTTATGAATGAAATAAACTTACATAAAGGAAATACATACTGGTGTCCACCAAAAAAAATAAAAAATAAAAAATAAATTACAGGACTATGAGAGCTAATAAATAAGTTTAGAGAGGTTACAGGATACAAGATCGATATAAAAAAACAACTATGTTACACACAAACAATAAAAAGTTTAATAATGAATTTAAGAAAACAATTCCACTTACAATAGTATGAAAATAAATTAAATACATAGGAGTAAAGTTAAATTAATTTCATAATCTATAACCTGTAAAATAGAAAATATTTATGAAATAAATTAAAGATCTAAATAAATAGAAAGACAAGTAATGCTTATGAAATGCAAGACTTAATGTTATTAAGATGGTAATATTCTCCAAATTTAACTACACATTTAACACAATCCCTGTCAAAATTGGTGATAGCTTCTTTGCTGATATTGACAGGCTAATTCTAAAATTCATATGGATATCAAAAGATCTAGAAAAAATATAACATAAAGCAAAGCATATTTATACTTCCTGCCATATAATATTACTTCAAAGCTACAGTGTCCAGGTAGTGTGGTATTGGCAAAATTACAGGCATATAGATCAACAAAGTAAGTTTGAGATTCCAGAAATAAACCCATACATCAATGGTCAATTGATTTTCAACAGGGGTGCCATGACCATTCAATGAGGAAAGAATTCTATGTTCAACAAATGGTGCCAGGTCAAATGTTTATGAACGTGCAAACAAACGTGGACCTCTACCTAATATCACATACAAAAGTTAACACAAAATAAATGTCACAAGCAAAAAGCTAAAGCTATAAAACTTTAAAAATATAACTTAGGTATATATCCTTGTTACATTAGATTAGACTGGTTTATTTCTTATGGCACTTAAAGCATAAGAAATCAAAGAAAACATAAATTGGAAAATTAGACCATTTTAACATTAAATTTAGTGTTTCAAAAGATGTTGTCAAGAAAGTGAAAAGACAACCCACATCTTTGGTTGAACATTTGAAAATATTTTCAGATTATCTGAAACTTCTTTGTACTGGCATTAAAACAGGCGTAGGGACCAATGGAATAGAGTGGAGAGCTCGGAAATAAATCTGCCCATTTAAGGTCAATTAATCTTCTACATTGGGACAAAAACACACAATAGAGAAAGGACAGTCTCTTCAATAAATAGTGCTGAAAAACTGATATCCACATGGAGAAGAACAAAATTGAATACATCTCTCACAATATGCAAAAATCAACTCAACATGGATTAAAGACTTAAATATAATGCCTGGAACTGCAAAAAATCTAGAAGAAAACATTTTCAAAAAGCTTTTTGACATTGGTCTGGACAATGACAATTTGGATATGACACAAAACCAGAGCCAACAAAATAAAATAAACAGGATTACATCCAACTAAAAAGATTCTACAAAGCAGAGGAAACAATCAACAGACTGAAGAAGAAAGCCACAGATCGAGTGGAAATATTTGCAAACCATATGTCTGATAAGGGATTACTATTCAAACTACAAAAGGAACTCCAAAACTAAAAGGGAGAAAACAACCCAATTAAAATGATGGGCAAAGGATTTCCATAGATATTTCTCAAAAGAAGATACATGAATGTCCAACCAGTATAAGAAAAATTGCTCAACACTACTAATCCTTAGAGAAATGCACATCAAAAGCAAAATGAGACATTATCTCAAATCTGCTAAATGTTTGTTATCAAGAAGACAAAAGATAACAAGTATTAAAGAGAATGTAGAGAAAGGGAATCTTTTTACATGGTTGGGGGGAATGTAGTTTTGTACAGCATTTATGAAAATGTGAAAATTTCTCCAAAATTAAAAATAGAACTACCTAATTCACAATCTCACTTCTGGGTAAATATAAAAAGGAATCAAAATCAGTATGCTGAAGAAATATCTGCACTCCCATATTCATTGCTACATTATTCATATTTGCCGAGATGTGGAATCAACCTAAGTGTATATTGACTGGTGAATGAATAAAGAAAAAAAATTATATATACATCACAGTGGAATACTATTCAGCCTTATAAAAGAAAGAAATCTGTCAGTTGTAACAATGTCAGTGAACCTAGAAGGTATTATACTAAGTAGAATAAACCAGGCACAGAACTACAAATACTGCATGATTCCACTTATATGTGGAATCTAAAACACTTGAAATCACAGATTCAGAGTATAGAGCACTGATTGTTAGAGGTTGGTAGAGGTAGGGGGAAAACGTTGGTCAAATGGTAAAAGTTTTCACAAGATGAGTAACGTCTGAAGATGTATTGCATATTATGTGACTATAGTTAATAATAATGTAACTAACAATGTAGTGTATACTTGAAAATCTCTGAGGGTGTATCTTAAATACTCTCACTACAAAAATGGTATGTGAGTTAGTGGATTTAATAATTAGTTTGAGTTAATCATTTCACAATTTATACCTATATCAAAATATCATATTGTTCACCATAAATACTTATGATTTTTGTCAATTATACCTTAATAAAGCCAGAAAGCTATACTAAATATAATTAATTTTAATGAAAAAAATCCTAAAGCTTCACATTTTTTTCACCCAAAATTTGGTCATTAATATTTACTGTCCTGGAGTAATACAAACTTGTCAGTATTCCTCCAACATAATGACAACAGTATTTCCTAAAATTGTTTCTGGGAAAAAAATGGGTTAAACATTACATAGTTTTGAAAACATTAATTGCTACATAAATGTTAAGTATTATCAATGTGCTTTCATATCTATTAAAATGTTGGTAACATTGTTTCTATAAAGACAGACACTGAAATTATAAGTGAGAATGGACATTGTACACCATATCAAGTAAGAAGAAATAAACATATTTCTTTGTATTACAAAAAGCTTTCCAGGGCTATCTTCTCTCCTCATGATAACGTGTGTTAGACGAAGACTCAAGACTCATTGGTAGCAATTCTGAGTCCTCATATCATTTTAATTTGTCTATCAAATTTTACAGTTTTCTTTTACATTAGGAAAACACAAAGATAATCTGAATTTTAAAAGTTAATGTTGAAAGATTAAACACAGAAAGAGGTAATGGGTCACAACAGGATTTTGAAGAATATTGTTGGTCAAGATAAGCATCTTCAATTATAAAGTGCCAGTATGCACACTGATACAATTTAACTCCATAGTTGTGAAGTCCGCTGGTTTGCAACAGCATTTCTAGTTAAGTAATTTTACAGCAGGTGGCACGTGACTCATATGTGTTGGGCATCCAGAACAAACTAAGATTGCAATAGTCTAAATAGAAAGGCCCATAAGGCTTCAACAACAAGACAGAAAAAAAGGGTTCACTTGGGTGAAAAACATCTCCACTGTCACAGATGGAAAACTTGAAGTGAATAGAGATACTATTTCAGGATCTGTCTTAAACTCCTCTGCGTTACTCCACAGTGAGCCAAAAATAATAAACTGGTGAAAACCAAAGAGTAGGGTAATTGAAGTCATTATTTTGAGCATATCTTAAGTAGATATCGTTATTCCTCCATTAAGTTAAAAGAAAGTTTAATGAAGAAAAAAAACTAAGAGGAAAAAATAAACTTGGCAAAGCAGAGAGAAAAAGACTCAGGTGAGGAGGCATGATTTTGCAAATGTGCCATTATTACATTCTGTCAGCATATCACAAATTATTCAAGGATTGCTCATGACGATTAAAGTAATCTTACATATTTTCCCCTCTGAGACATACATCACTGATGAACACCTGGGATCTGAATGGATTTAAAGCGAATCTTTCTGAAATCCAAAAGAGCAATCTATTTTAAAAAGACACACACTAAATATGAAAGTTCTATGCAGCATTTTAATACACTCAAATTGTTATATAGTAGCCAATAAATTAATAACTACACTGGGACATTAGAGAGAATTTAAGTGGTAAGAGTCTCAACCTTTTCTGTAACCAAACTGTGACTTAATTGAAATGTTGGTGACCATATACTACTGTGAGAGTTGCAGCAAGATAGCTGTTTAAATAAAATTAAAAGTGATTTTGCATAAATAAGTATACAGCAAGTATTCTATACTTAAATATTAAGAGCATTAAAAATGACAGAGGAAAATAAAGTTCACCATTATGCAATATTTAGCATGTTTGATCACCATTTTGTGACGTTACTGGCAAACGTTTTCTCTAAAAAATTATAAGACAGGGAAATATAAAATTATTTAAAAATTCAATAAATGAAAATGTACTTTACATCTACATGAAACACTAAATACAAGACTTATTATTTAATAAACTAAAAATGGCTGTGGTAAGTGCAAGTCAAGACAAGATCAGTTTATTCTTATCAAGCAATCTGGACTCCATTAGTTAAATATCCACTGCCCCATATTCAGTATAAATACAAAACAAAAAGCAATATCCCAAATCTTCGAGTATGCCTGACCTTGGGATTTGACAAGTCTGGCCTTGTGTATAGATAGGTTGTTGAATAATTAATGAATTTTATTTTAAGAACTTGCTTTTCCTGAATCATAAAATATTTTATGGGGCCTCAGGAAAAATTACAGCCATAACTTCTATGATTGACTTCACATTACTTTCTTGTATGTTTTGTTCTTTATGTGTATCTTATTCATAGTTTCCATATTTTACATATAATCTGGCAGACTACTAGCTTCAATTTCTATTAATATTGTTATAATAATTAAAACATTATTTTAATGATATAAAAGTGTAAAGTATCTATTGTTTCTCTTTCTGAAAAGGTAAAAGTACACCTATCCCTTTTTAAAATACCATTACCACACTCATTTCCAAATTATACTGGAATACTATGGAAGTCTAAAATCACATAAAATTACCCTTCAAATATTTTAGGATTAATGAAAACATTAATTAAATTTAACTCTGCATATACTGTTTGCTATAATGGTCAAATATGAACTGAGAAGTCACTCACTAAAACAAGGTCACTCTAAAAACAAACGTAATCCCATAAACAAAGGATTGTGCACTATCCCATACATACTCCAAATTAAATGTCATCAAAAATATTAACTCTATTTATTACTTTTTAAAAATGTGTTTTAAATGATTACTAGTATATATATATGCAGTACATTTTTTTGATACATGTACACATGTGAAATGATTAATTCAGACTAATGAACACATATGTCACCTCCCATACTTATAATTTATTTGTGATGAGAACATTTAAAATCCACTGTTTTAGCAATTTTGAAATATGTAATACATACTATTAACTATAGTCACCAAGCCATGTAATAAATTACTGGAATTTGTTTATCTGGTCTGAGACTTTGTATCTTTTCACTCAAATCTCTACTTCTCTCATCCACCCCTTTCCCAAGCCACTGTTAACTACTATTCTATACTCTACTTCCACAAATTCAACTGTTTCCAATTGTATATACAGGTGAGATCAGGAAGTATTTGTCTTTCTGTGTCTGTGTGATTAGCTTATTTCACTTATCATAATATCCTCTATGTTCACCCACATTGTTGCAAATGACTTGATTTCCTTTTTTTAAAGACTGAATAATTTTTTTTTGTTGCTTTTTTTTTTTTTTTTTTTTTTTGAGACAGGGTCTTACTCTGTCTTGCAATCTGGAGTGCACCTCCCCAGTTCAAGGGAAAATCCCACCTCAGCCTCCCAAGTAGCTTGTGCCACCACACCTGGCTATATTTTTTATTTTTAGTAGAGATAGGTTTTGCTGTGTTGCCCAGGCTGGTCTTGAACTTATGGGCTCAAGTGATCTACCCGCCAAAGTTCTGAATAATCCTTTTGATGTGCTGTTGAATTCAGTTTGCAAGTATTTGCTGAGAATTTTTACGTTTGTATTTATCAGGAATATTGGCTTGTAATTTGGATTTTTTGTTGTGTTCTGGTCTAGTTTTAGTATCAGGGCAATAGTGGCCTCATAGAATAAGTTAGGGAGGATTCCCTCCCCTTCAAAATTAATAGACTTAAGGGAGAGATAGACTCCAACACAGTAATAGTAGGGGACTTTAACATCACATTTTCAGCAATGGTCAGATGATTGAGACACAACTTCAACAAAGAAACAGTGAAGTTAAAATACACCCTAGACCAAATGCACCTCACAGACATCTACAGAACATTTCGCCCAACAGCTAGAGAATACGCATTCTTCTCAACAGTACGTGGAATATTTCCAGGGTAGATAATAATTGCAGGCCACAAAACAAGTCTTAACAAATTTTTAAAAATTTAAATCATGTTAAGTATCCATTCTAATCAGTGTAAGAAAACTAGAAATCAATAACAAGAAAAATTTAGAAAACTCTACAAACACACAGACATTAAATATGCTCCTGAGCAAACAATGGATCAGGAAAGAAATTAATAAGGAAATTTAAACATTTATTGCAATAAGTAATAATAGAAACATGCCAAAACTTACAGGATCCAGCAAAATCAGTGCTAAGAGGAACATTCATAGAAATTAACATCTACATAAAAGCATAAATATTTCAAATAAACAACTTGCAATGCAAGAATTTAGAGAAACAAGACAAACCAAACTCAAGCAGAAAGGAAATAATGAGGATTATAGCAGAAGGAAATAAAATAAAGGTTTGAAAAACTGTAAAAAAAATCAACAAAAAATTGTTCGTTTTTAAACAGATAAACTTTACAAAACTTTAGGAGGCTAAAAAAAGAGAGCAGAATAAAATAAATAGAAGCAGAGAAAAAAAAAAGTCATTACAAATAATACCACAGAAATATCAAGGACTATTAGAGAATATTATAAATACCCATACGCTAACAAATTAGAAACCTGGAAAAGAAGGCACAAATTCTTGGACACATGCAACTTACCAAGATTGAATCATGAAGAAAGAGATTAGTAATAGACTAATATTAATAAATAATTGAATTAGTAATAAAAAGTCTCCCATAAAACAAACAAACAAGCAAAAAGACAGATTGCTTTATTGTTGAATTCTATCAAACAATTAAAGAACTAGTATCAGTTCTCCTCAAATTATATCAAAGAATTGGGCGGGGCACCATGGCTCACGCCTGTAATCCCAGCACTTTGGGAGGCCAAGGCTGGCGGATCAGGAGGTCAGGAGATGGAGACCATCCTGGCTAACACGGTGAAACCCCGTCGCTACTAAAAATAGAAAAAATTAGCCTGGCGTTGTGGCGGGCGCTTGTAGTCCCAGCTACTCGGGAGGCTGAGTCAGGAGAATGGCGGGAACCGGGGAGGTTGAGCTTGCAGTGAGCCAAGATCACGCCACTGCACTCCAGCCTGGGCGACAGAGCAACACTCCGTCCAAAAAAAAAAAAAAAAAAAAAAAAAAAAAAAAAAAAAAAAAAAAAATTGAAAGGGAAGAAATTTTCTCCATTTTAATAGTTCTGAAAGAAGGAAGATAGACGTTTGTTTGTTATCAAAACTTACAGGATTGTTTGTTAAGAGTATGAGTGTTCAGTACACTCATACTCTCTCAGGTGTGCTCTTATCATCAGCATTAAAATTTCCACAGGCTCCTGGTACTCTTTACTGCCTCCCATTTTATTTCACTTTTATGTCTTTGCTGTGATTTGAATCTTTCAATCTCATGTAGGTTTTTATTTTTCATGGGCTGTCCTTTCCATGTGACTTTCTTCCTATGTCATTTTTAATTTTTCTGGCAAGTTGAAAAAATATTTATTTAAAATCTTAAATTCCTAGCCTGTATTACCACTAAGATTATTTTTAAACCTCTCTCCACAATTACATCACCTACTTTAATGGACTTAAACCTACCGGGAGCTAATGTCATATAGTCTCACCAGTCAAGCCTAACTTTCTGCTTCTGACATGTAAGACTTCTCTCTGAATGGGGAAATATGGTGAGTAATACAAACCTTGGTCTCTAGCATTAGGCAAAAAGTGGCAGAGTGATTGTTTCCAAACTTCTTACTGATCAGCAGAAATACTGCTGTTTTAATAAATCAAAGCATTATTTTATTGTTTAAAATCAATTTAGCTCTTTCTTTTCTTAACTATATGTAAACATCAGGTTTAGGCAATTAGGTTTGATTTTTTAAAATTAGTTTTAACTGATGTAAGTTTTATCTTTTAGGTATATCATTTAAAAGACAGTCAAGGAGA
>NW_016820554.1:40850-55324 GCF_001698545.2 Rhinopithecus bieti | reverse complement strand
ATTTACATTTTCATTTAAAGCAATTATACTTATTGGACTGAATTTATTTTAGACATCATCAGACAAGTAAGAAGGATTTACTCCATAACTTGCAACGTAACTCCTTTATTTTGTTTCATACTATAAAATAAATTTTCCTTAATTTTTAAATATTTTTCTCAATATTTAGAAATATGCATACAATTTATGTTATTTAATAAAATTAATTTTAAAGACTATTAGTTCTTGAAAGTCTTAATTTTTCATAGATTATAAAAGTTACGTGTACCTAGAAAAATTCATATAGGATAGAAATTAATGAAATGAGTATTATAAGAACTTTTATAAATTTAGCTGACCATCAGAAATGGAGAGTCAGGAACAATTAATGCATGTAGTGACTAGAAAAAATAACTTTATATTTTAGCATTTGGCAATGTTAAAAATGATTTCTATCTAATTGAGGCTTTGTACTAACATCAGTTTTATCCCATAAATACAAACAACTATAATTGGTAACCCCAAATTTGTTTTAAAATTAAAAGTTAACTTATTAAATTGCCTTTTATACTGCCATTTCTGTATAAATGTTATGACTGATTTTTTTTCCTAAAAATAACTCATTATTTGAATGATCAGGCTTATCATTCATGAATCAATAAATCTGAAAATAAAAGAAGCTGAATGTACTTGTGACCTGTAATAAAAGGGCAACACTTATGTAGTATAGATGCACGGAATCCTGAGAGTCTTCCTTAGAATAAAAAAAAACTTAGGTTCAAGTCATCAGTCATGATGTGTGCAGCCTCAATAAGTTACTGAAAGTCTTTGGGTCACAGTTTTCCTCTGTTAAATGGGGTTAGTGATATCTATATTGTGATGGTAATATAATTCTTGTAAAGCGCAAAGAACAGTGTCTAGCACATAAGGCAATACTAAATGGTAGATATGCTTTTGAACTCACTAAATGGATTTAAGGCTGATGAATAGCATTGTACAGAGGTGTATTTCCCCATATGGAGTTACAAAGCCTTTTGATATAAGTGTCATAGAATATATACACAATAAAATACTGGGCTTAAATAATTTTAAACTTCTATCTATAATTTAAAACACATTATCTTTCATATATTATTTGTGTTTAATTTTTAAAAGAGAAAGTATGTACAGTTTTTTCACCAACTTTTACTATGAGGCACTTATATTAATGTCAACCAGAACAGTGCCTACATAATTTTGAGAAATACTGGTGTGCAGGAATGGATAGGAAGCCAATCTTGTGCAAAATTAGGCTGGTAATTTCAGCTCAGTGACATTTTACAGATCAATGATCATTGTAAAGTCTAATTTGTTTTGTTATGTAAAAATGAATATAATGCAACTATCTAAAGAGTTAAATATGCTTTATAGCATACAGAACCGAAAAACTACTTAGTAAAAGTTAGTTCTAGTCACCATTTTATTTTCCTTTATGTAACAAAGCTTCTTTTATTTTGTCTTTTTGGCTTGTAGAACAAAAAATAAATAAATAAAAAGGGAACTGAGGCCGGGCACGGTGGCTCACACCTGTAATTCCAACATTTTGGGAGGCCGAGGGGGGCAGATCACGAGGTCAGGAAATCGAGACCATCCTGGCTAACACGGCGAAACCCCATCTCTACTAAAAATACAAAAAATTAGCCGGGTGTGGTGGCGGGCGCCTGTGCTCCCAGCTACTCGGGAGGCTGAGGCAGGAGGAGAAGGGAAAACCCAGGAGGCGGAGCTTGCAGTGGGCCCAGATCGCGGCACTGCACTCCAGCCTGGGTGAGAGCCAGACTCCGTCTCAAAAAAAAAAAAAAAAAAAAAAAAAAGGGAATTGAAAGGCAAAATAATATCAAATGGGGGCATTTGGTCTGTATGTTAAAAAATATTGCTTTGGACTCTCTGGAAGATGATAAAACTACGCTCACAACTTACTTAAACATATTATTTTTATATTTTGATGAAAAGAATTATGCTATACACTATCATTTTAATGGAGCATTTAAAAGAGAAATGTTACTAAGTTTATATCTAAAATGCACATGTTCACATTTCTATTTTTGTTTGTTTTTCTTCCAAGAAGCTACATCTATTTGAGTAGCCGTCACCCCACATCTGTTAATCTTAGCACAAATTGCTATCTCTTATATAGGAGATTGCATTGCCAACATTTTAATAATCAAACTTGTCTTTCCCTCAGATAAACACCAGAAAAGCCATAAGGTAGAATGGCACATTTCATAAGAAGTTTTAAAACTGTAACGATAATCAGTCCCCCAACCTTAATTAAATAGAATTAACCCAACTGTAGGCTGTCTGGCTTTGTTTGGGCTTTTCATTATGTTTGGAGACTTAGCTATCATTTCCCCTTCAAGGAAGACCTTCATCTATAATCATTTGGGATACAAGAATTTCTGTATCTGCTCCAAAGTCAATTCCCCTGCTGTCAACCCCCTGGCTTCAAAGCATTACTCATAGGCCTACCTCAGGCATCTCTTTACTCTCTTGAAAATCCAAAAAAGCTGCCCTCCTAGGATAAATTGCAAAGATTGCCTCACTGGCCTCAGGCTTCAAAGTAGACAGGGGGTGATAAATTAAGATTTCTCTCTTAAATATTCAATTCTAAACTTGTCAGTGTCCACTTCTTATTTCTTTCAATTTACCACTAACCTAAATTTATTATGTGTGAAGTTGTCTTTAAAATTTTGGGAAAAAATAGAAGAAGGTTATTATATATTATATTATGAGAAAAAATAAACTTGAGTATTTAACAGCTATTTTTCCTGGCATTCCATGCTCAGACATACATTCTCATTATGTTTCTGGAGTCAGTTTTCTTTGTCCAGGCCCTTCTTCAAATTTCAAGATAATCTCTCCTTAGATTTCTGGTAGGGAACGTTTTCATAGTGTCTGACACTGAAGAGACCAGAGACCTTGTTTCACTTCTTTGCCTCACTGAACCAGTTTAGAGAGATTGTGTTTTCACAATAAAAAACTTATAAAGATGTTTTCCTAAGTAACAGATGATCAAATTAATATTATATGTCATAAAGGACAAATTATTTAAATTCTCTAAGCTTCAATTTCTCAGATATAAAATAGGAATAATTACTCATCTCAAAAGTGGTGTTGAAAATTGAAAGAACTGATACGTGTAAGGTCTTAGAACAGTCCACGCTATATAGTGAGCTGTTTATCTTAGTCACTGTTATTATTAGTGTTTACTCTGTCATTCATTCACTTGACAAATATATATTGAATGCCAGCTCTGTGTCAGGTGCTCCTAAGAAAACTGGAGAATAAGAGGAAAAAGATAGGGGCCTTGACCACAGGAGGGTAAAACCTAGTGGGACAGAAATAAAAATAAAATAACATCAGGTAGTGATATTACTTTGAAAGAATATGAAGGCAAATGCAGGGCTAAGACATGCCAAATAGCAGAGTCATTATGACAGTCAGGGAGAACCCATTGAAGAAGATGTCACTTGGGTAGAGATCTGAATGATGAGGCAAAGTAGTTCCAGTGTAAAGGTCTATGTGAAAAGTGTTTCAGGCCTAAGGGACCGTAGGGATGAACATTCTGAAGCTCAAATGAACTTGGCTTGTCTCAGGAACAACAAAAAAGGTTAACATGCCTAGAGCAGAATAAGCAATGGATGATCAGCGATGATGTCATAGAGCAGCTATCAAATGTAGTAGTGATAAATATTCATTTTTTTCAATGTCATGGAATGACTAGAGCATTTTTAATATGGAGTTATTGAACTCAGATTTTCAGAATATCTCAGGCAGTTATGAACAGAATAGACTTTGGGGTATTGTGGTATAGCAGGTTTGTGATTCTGGTTAATTCTACTTTCTCAGGGAAATAAGATGGTAGGTAATCCATTGATAGTGAAAGAATTAGTTGAATATTTAAATACAGAAAAAAAATGTTGAAATAATTATCTTAAATACAACTCAATACACAAATATGTTCAGTATTCTATATATCTTCATGGGTCTGGTCAGGATGGTTTTGAAGTTTTCTCCAGCCATGTTTACCTATACCATGGGTTTGGGAACAATGTAGGCTCAGAGGAAGTAAAGAGTAAGGTTAAACAAGATTTTCTTTTTTTCCAGGTGTCTATAAGTGAGAGAGGTAAGGTAAATTAACTTAAAGCTGAATGCAATCAAATTATAATAATGTTGGGCTTTGGTAATGAGAAAATAGACCTCGTGAGAAAGAAGCAACAATAATTTGATGAGGTCAGTGGATTTAAAAGTGCTGATTGAAGTAAAATAATTATTAGAGAAACATTATTAGATTATGTCCTCTGAAAAGTTTTGAGGTTGTGGTCAACAAATGAGATGCTGAAACTGGGATTTTTTTAAAAAAAAATGTGACACAATTATTTGAAACAACAAAACTTAGGAAATGAAAAAGTTAATGGAACTCCATGGAGGAGTGTTATCTGTAGAAGTGCAGAAAGCAGCACCAAAGCAAATGGCTTCAATTGTAGTCATTTAAAATTACATCTCCTCACTTCTCTTCTTCCTTATTATATCAAAGATGAATGTTATACTAAAGACACATGTTTAGAAGATGCACTTTCAGAGATGAGTGAAATTTTAGATGTTTTCTAGTTCAATCCTTTTATTATACACACAAAAAATCTGAAATTTAGAAGTTGTGGGGAGAGTGGTGCCCAATTATTGTTCTCAACATTTTCCCTTAACAGAACCATACAATAGTCTTTAGTAACAACATCTGTGCGCTGAAGCGCTCGGGTTTCCAGCTGCCCTACTAAGTAGGGTAGCAATGTGAGGCATTTCTAGCCTGTAATACACAAGTAGAAATAGCAGAATGGGAAATCTGTTAAAAAGCATAGACCCAGCAGGCATGTATCCTTTGGCCTTTTTCATATATTTCTTTTCTCTGCTGAGAATTCAGAATAAAATATTTAATTTTTTAACTAAGAGGATTAAATTCATATACTAAGATCAGAGCATAAAGATGGAAGGCATCTGAATTCCTGGTGGGTTTTGCAGAACATGTGCACCAACTCTTCCTCTAGACCTCTTATTATATATGAAAAGTATAACCTGTGGGGTGGTTAGCAAGGGAGAGGAAATATATATTCTCCCCCCAAAGGTTAAATTATTCTCTTAGTACAGCTGTTCTTTTCTATCTTTTGGTTATGAACTAGTCAGCTATATTGTCAGTTAATTCGTCGTCTATGGGAGGTTTTTTTTTGTTTTGTTTTGTTTTGTTTTTTTTTAAAAAAAAGCTCACAAAAAAGAAACAGCTTAAAACTTTCTAAATGTTAAATGTTTTCTCCCATTTGTTCTGAATCTGAGTCACAAAACAGCAAGCAGTAGTGTAACCAAATCTTGTGCCACAGCATAAAATGAGATTCCACCTTTTCGACTTATAGTAAGTAGGTCCTTCCTGCCTAAATTTTCTTCTTCTACATAGATCATTTTAAATTTTAAGTTCTGTTAACTGCAGCACACTACTAACAGGCTCTGAATTCATTAACAGGAATAAAATAAGCTGCTTCTCACAAAATCACTTAAGTTACTTAAATAAGTAGATTAATTTTTCTTATGTATCGAGAAGTCTTGGTGCAGATTAAAGCAAAATAAATCTGATTTTACCTACTCATTTACAATAAATAAAAATAGGAATTACATGAGGAAATCACTCAAGGTGGTTCATAAAGTAGGTTTGCTTCTTTAGGGCTAACACGATAGCTTGTTGCTCTGGTCTACTAAGATGAAGGGTTTTTGTTTGTTTGTTTGTTTGTTTGTTTTTTGAGACGGAGTCTCGCTCTGTTACCCAGTGACGCTAACTCAGCTCACTGCAAGCTCCGCTTCCTGGGTTCACGCCATTCTCCTGCTTCAACCTCCAGAAGAGCTGGGACTACAGCCTCCCGCCACTATGCCTGGCCACATTTTTTGTATTTTTAGTAGAGACGGGATTTCACCGTGTTAGCCAGGATGGTCTCGATTTCCTAACCTCGCAATCCACCCGCCTTGGCCTCCCAAAGTGCTGAGATTATAGGCGTGAGCCACCACCCAGGCCTAAGATGAAGTTTTTATGTGAGGTAGTAAAATTATGGGAGTGGCAAGAGTTACATGAACTCTACCGTATAACATACAGTAAAGTTGTTATGTATTAGGTTATGCATAACATAACCTAATCAAGGGAATGCCATTCCACCATCTTCATTTTATTGGCCAGAAGCGAGTTGCTACTTCCACACTGGCAGCCAAGGGCATGACTTACTGCCCTCGACTCAGGTCACTTTGTTGTGTGTCTGTCACACCATATATGGTATTTTAAGAATCAGAAAATATACTGGATTTCAATCACTCTCAGAAGACAGGATTGAAACAACAGAATCTGTATTCGTAATTTATACTTCTTTAAATATTTAATTCCTAAAGCAATTAACCTGTTGATTTCTGTGCTAAGGTATGTTCAATGTTACTGTTAGTTATATATTTTAAAGCTTTAATTTTGTATTAGCTCATTTTTTTAAAAAAATCTACATTCTACTTATAAGAATGTACCATATTATTGTTTTAATAATAAAAACAAATTTTTGTGCAGCAAACCACCACGGCACATGTCTACCTATATAACAAACCTGCACGTTCAGCACATGTATCCCAGAACTTCAAGTAACATAAAATAAAATAAACAGGAATTGTATGTAATTTGATAACCATAGCAAAACACTGTACATGGATCTACTTCCTTTCCCATATGAAATCACTTGAAATGGAAGTAAAAGTTTGCAGAAAAAATTATGATACTGGCTAATAATACAGAAATTCCCTGGAGATAATAAAGCAGATTGATTTACATTAGCAGAGAAACCAGAACAAACAAAACTATAGTGCTGGACACAAGTAGTAAGTATATTACCTTCATTAAAATTATCTTCCTGACATGCAATGAGGAAACTGTGTTTCCAAAGAAGCTTCCAAACTCACATGAAATATGTGCAGTATCAACTAATACAAAGAATAATGTGTAAGTCCAGCCCCTTTTGGTAGGCCATCTTGCACATACTAAGACTTAGCAGCAGGTTCCTCCTCCCAATCCCCTCCCACTTCCAGTCAACAGACTAACTCTTCGTATTTGCTTTGCAAATAAAACTGGAAGATGTATCAGGAAATTTGAATGACAGCCCTAGAGAGAGAGAGAGCAGAGCCTGATGCCATACTGGACCTCAAAGACACCAAAAAAACAAAACAAAACAAAACAAAACAAATAAACACACAAAAGAAAAAACTTCAGTGTTTCCATACTGAGAACAAGTGTGCTTTAAGACATTTCTCTGAGGGCTGGGAAGGAGGAGAGAACTCCTGGTAACTAACGATTGCTGCAAAGAGTTGGCAGCTGCACTCAATGGCACAGCTAACTTGGCTTCACTTCTACATCCTTACCCGCAATCTTAACAGCAGACTACTGTATTCAGAGATTTCCTCCTTTAGAAATTATCACTTGAGTTGCACATTTTACTCTCAGGGATTTACACAAATTCTGACTCATAAGAGAGATCCCAAAATATTTACTAAATTTAAATATTTAACGAAAATCAGTTACCATAAATTGAAAAAACATAAATTTTAAAAAAGAACAATTACCACGAAAGAAACAATACAGAATCAGAACACTATTTAAAATAATTTAACATATTTTTTAAAATAATAATTTTGCTAAAAGAAAATAATAAAATTGTTGATGTCTATAATCAAAACTTTCAAACTCAAAACTAAAACTTTTAAGGAATGAAGTATCATATCTAAATAGAACAGATAAGATAGAAAAATAAAAATGTATAACATGAAATTGGTAGCAAAAAAAAGGAGTGTTTTAATTATAATACTAATAATAAACATTGAAGATGAATCTATTAAGTGAGTTCAACACATACCTTTTATATGTACAAAAGTGAAGTCCATCATGAACACAACAGTAGAGCATACTGAGGCATTAAAAACTTTCACTTAAATATTTAAGTCAGAACTTACAGAAATATATTAAAAAGTGAATTTACTTTATAAAACTTTCATAAATCACTAGAATAGAATTAAGATAAAGCAAGAATACAGATAATTAGAAGAACAAAATCAATACTTAGTATAATAGAAATAGATACAATATGGGTTAAAATCAAGTTTAATTATTTTCAAATATTTGTTGTATTAGTCAGGGTTCTCTAGAGACACAGAACTAATAGAACATATATATCAGAGTCTATTAAAGAGTATTAACTCACATGATCACAAGTTCCCATAATAGGCCATCTACAAGCTGTGGAGCAAGGGAGGCAGTCTGAATCCCAAAGCTGAAGAACTTAAAGTCCAATATTCAACGGCAGGAAGCCTCCAGCATTAGAGAAAGATGTAGGCTGGGAGGCTAGACCGATCTAGTCTTTTCACGTTTTTCTGCCTGCTTTTTGTTCTGGTCACACTGGCAGCTGATTAGATTGTGCCCACTCAGGTTAAAGATGGGTCTGCCTTTCCCAGTCCATTGACTCAAATGTTAATTTCCTTTGGTAATACCTTCACAGACACACTCAGGATCAGTACTTTGCATCCTTCAATCCAATCAAGTTGACAAGCAGTATTAACCATCACAAGTCCACCCCATGTCACCTTGACCCATACACATCTCCTGAGATCATATATAATCTTCAAATAAAGATAATAATAAGCTGATAATTATGCCTAACATAATACAACAATTCTTCATACAACCAGAAATGCACCAATCCCCCATCAAAATGCTATTACATAAAGTTAACAGCACTTTAATGCTGATATGAAGTCAACAAATCTTATGTCACATAGTAAAGGAAAAAGGAAATAAAATGAGGGTATTGTCTTAGTACAAGTGTATACATGCACAATCATGTTTTTAACAAAAGAAAACTACCTTCTTCTACTACCCATTCGGTATTCCCTTTGCCTTCAACAAGCACCTCGGCAGGTTGTTTTTTTTTTTCTGTTGGAGTGACACAAATCTTCCTTCATGAAGGGTCTAGGCCATATGTTGTCTTGTCTAGATAGAGCTGTTGTTAAGTTTCCCACTGACTTTAATCACAGGATACGGTTATACTAAGAGATGCACCAGGGGATCTCCTATATTCCATGCATAATCTTCTTTACCTCTGTTGTGGAGTAGTAGAGTGATTTCATCTTGATAGTCCAGGTCAGTCATTCAGCCAACACTGTAATTCACTTCATAGCCTGTTGGCTTAAAGGTAGGAGGAGCCCAAACCGTCGAGGTGGCAATCTTAACTTCCATTTTAAAGGAATCGTTGTTGTGTCTCCTGGGGGCAGCGTTTCTCCCTCTAAGACTAGGACCGCTAGGCTAGCAGAACATAATATCGTGGGAATAGGAAGCAACAATTTTGCTAGTGGGTCATTAGTGGTTATGGTGAATGGTGCCACTGATATTTCCACCCCTTGATTCCTGGACCCGTGAATCCTGGCTATGGGAGAAACTGTACTATATATTGGATGCTGATTCAGTGCATACACGGCCTTCTGGAGAACTTTGCCCTAGCCATGCAAAGTATTGTCACCTAGTTGGCATTGTAATTGTGACTTCAAAAGGCCATTCCACCATTCGATGTATCCAGCTGCTTCAGGATGATGAAGAACATGGTAAGATCAGTGAATGCCATGAGCATGAGCCCACTGCTGCACTTCTTTAGCCATAAAGTGAGTGCCTTGATCAGAGGCAATGCTTTGTGGAATATTATGATGGTGGATAAGGCATTGCGTGGGTCCATGGATGGCAGTCTTGGCAGAAGCATTGCATGCAGGATAGGCAAACCCATGTCCAGAGTAAGTATACATTCCAGTGAGAACACAGCTCTGCCCTTTCCATGATGGGAGTGGTCCAATATAGTCAACCTGCCACCAAGTAGCTGGAATATCATCCCGAGTAATGATGCCATATCAAGGACTCAGTGTTGGTATCTGCTGTGGCCAGTTGGGCACTCAGCAGTGGCTATAGCCAGGTAAGCCTTGGTGAGTGGAAGTCCATTTTGCTGAGCCTATGCATAACCTCCATCCCTGATATCATGTCTTCTTTGTTAATGGGTTCACTGGGTGATGACAGACGTTGGGGAAAGAGCCTGATTGGTGTCCAAAAGACAAGTCATCCTATCCATTGATTATTATAATTATCCTCTGATGAGGTCACCCTTTGGTGAGTACTCACATGGGATACAAATATCTTCACAGTTTTAACCACTCAGAGAGGTCCATCCACACACCTCTTCCCCAAACTTCTTTGTCACCAATTTTCTGATCATGCCTCTTCCAAGTCCCTGACCATTGAGCCAAACCATTGGCTACAGCCCATAAATCAGTATATAATCACATATCTGGTCATTTCTCCTTCCATGCAAAGTTCACAACCAGTGCTCTCCTCAAAGTTCTGCTCCCTGGGAAGGTTCCCCTTCACTGTTGTCCTTCAGGGGTGTCCTAGAAAGGGGCTATAGTGCTGCAGCTGTCCACTTTCGGGTGGTGCCTGCATATCATCCAGAACTGTCTGTAAACGAGGCCCTAGTCTTCTCTTCCTCTGTCAACTAATCATAGGGAACTTCCTATGAGCCCATAGATGCAGGCTGAGGAAAAGAAGGCAGGGTGGCAGGAGTGGAGACCATGGGCATTTGAGCCACTTCCTCATGTAACTTACTTGTGCCTCCAGGACCTGCTCAAGCCTGATCACGTATATACCACTTCCATTTGATGATAGAATGCTGCTGTGCATGACCCACTGTAAGGCTAGATGGGTCAGAAAGTGCCCAGTTCATGATAAACAGTTCAGGTCCCATGGTGATTTGATGACCCATAGTCAAATATTCAGTGTCCACCAAAGTCCATTAACAGGCCAAGAGCTGTCTCTCAAAAGGAGAGTAGTTATCTGCAGAAGAAGGCATGGCCTTGTTCCAAAATCCTAGAGGCCTCCACTGTGATTCACCTGTAGGGGCCTGCTAGAGGCTCCAAACAACACCCTATCTGCCACTGACACATCAAGCACTATTAGATCTCCAGGATCATATGGCCCAAATGGCAGAGCACCTTGCACAGCAAACTGGACCTGTTGCAGAGCCTTCACTTGTTCTGGAACCCAGTCAAAACTGGAAGCCTTTCGGGTCACTCAATAAATGGGCCATAATAACACACCCAAATAAGGAATGTGTTGCCTTCAAAATCTAAATAGGCCCACTAGGCTCTGTGTTTCTTTCTTGGTTGTAGGAGAGGCCACACGCAGCAACTTACCCTTCACCTTGGAAGAAATGTCTCGACAGGCCTCACACCACTGGAACCCTAGAAATTCTACTGTGGTAGAAGCTCCCTGAATTTATTTGAATTTATTTCCCATTCTCTGACATGCAAATATCTCACCAATAAGTCCAATGTGTTTGTTACTTCTTCCTCATTGGATCCAATAAGCATAATGTGGTCAATGTAATGGACCAGTGTGATACCTTGTGGAAGCAAAAAGGGATCAAGTTCTCTTGGAACAAGATTATGACACAAAGCTTGAGAGTTGATACACCTCTGAGGTAAGAGAGTAAAGGTATATTGCTGGCCTTGCCAGCTGAAGGCAAATTGCTTCTGGTGGGCCTTATGAACAGAAATGAAGAAAAAGGAATTTGCCAAATCAATGGCTGAATACCAGGTAGTAGGTGATGTGTTAATTTGCTCAAACAATAAAACCAGATCTAGTATAGATCTGTCATTCTCCAAGATCCATCTGTCTTCTGCACAGGCCAAATAGGAAAGTTTAACGGCTATGTGGTGGCAATCACCACCCCTGCATCTTTCAAGTCTTTATGGTGGCACTAATATCCACAATTCCTCCAGCGATGCGATATTGTTTTTGATTTACTATTTTTCTAGGTAGAGACAACTCTAATGGTTTCTGTTTGGCCTTTCCCACCATAATAGCTCTCACCCTACCAATCAGGGAGCTAATGTGGGGGTTCTGCCAGCTGCTAAATATGTCTATGTCAATCATGCCAATCTATGCTAAATATGTCAGTGCCAATCTGGCACTGGGAAAATAACCACAGGATGAGTCTGGGAACCTACAGGGCCCACTGTAAGTCAGACCTGAGCTGAAACTCCATACATTACCTGACCTCCATAATCTCCTACTGTAACTGGAGGACCGCAATGCTGTTTTAGATCCACTTGAATCAATGTCACCTCAGAGCCAATGTCCAGTAGACCCCAAAATATCTGATCATTTCCCTTTTCACAATATATAGTTACCCTGGTAAAAGTCGGGAGGTCTCCTTGGGGGAAGAATGGGAGAAAGAATAACAGCAGCATAAATTGTCTTTAGTGTAATGGGGTCCATTCTCAAGGGAATACAGCCTCCCCTTTATTCAAGGAGTTATGTGTCTGTAAACTGGCTCAAGTCTGGAAATTGATTGAGGGGCTGTAATTCTCTGTTTTTAGAATTCAAATTAGTCTCTTTTCCACTCGACCTGGCAGGTTTCTGCTTATATAGATTAAGTAGGAATGCAGCAGGCTTCCTCTTGATTTCACTTCTGGGAATACTGATTAATTAGGGAGTGCAGGAGCTCTACATGAGTCTGACTATTCTGATTGCTGCTTTTCCATTACTGTCCATTACAGTAGCTACACCCACCTTGCCTTTGATGGTTGAGTGCTGCCACTTGGACACTGCCACCTCGGGATCCAATTATTCCTATGGGATTTAAATTTTGTAGTTGAGTGACTGCAGTTCCCACTATTAAATCTGACATAGAGAAGACCAATTACAAGGCTCTTCAAAGATGCTGTTGCTGCCCTCAGAAATCTATTTCATAATGCATTGGTAAAGGGTATATCTTCTGGATCCACCCAGCTTGGATGAGTAGGTATAAAGTGACTAATCCACTCCACCATCCCAATCTCCCTAAGCCTTTAGATCCCTTCCTCTACATTAAACCAAGGGAGATCAGGCATTTCCAGCTTGCTCACAGTGGGCCATCTTTTAACTAATATTTCAGCTAACCAAGCAAATAAACAATTAACACCTTTTCTAACTCCCCAAGCTGCAACATTAATCGCAGAATCCCTACTTACTGGGCCCAAATCAGTTAATTCAGCCTGATCTGACTCTATGTTTCCTCCACCATCTTCCCAAACCATTAATATCCATTTCCATGCTTGTTCTCCAGATTTCTGCTTATATAAATTAGAAAATTCAAGTAGTTCTTTCCAAGTGTAGCATACCTCATCATGGGTCATACTCTTAACCTCATCTTTATGGGCCCAATGGGACTTTAGTCTAGTTATAGCTCTAGAGGCAAACAGGGATGTTGGGGGTGGCTTCTGAGGAGAATCAACATTATTTTGCCTGGTAATTGCCTCAGGGGAGGCCATCACTGTTGCCTCAGGCAACATAGGGTTTATCTTCTCAAAGGTGGAAAGGCTGATGACAGCATGGGCCAAGGAGGGAATGTTGCCACTATTGGAGATGGGAAAGCTATTTCTTTTGGCAAAAAAGGTTCACCAGAGTTTACAACTTCAGAGTTCCCCAGTTTCATCAGGTTCCTTCCAAATGTCCCCATTCTAAGTTTCAGTGTCCCATTATTTTCCAATCAATGGCCTCACTTTAACAGTAGACACCTGGTGAGACTGTGCATCCACCTTTCATTTCAGGTCAGTCACTTGAATGATAAGAGCTTGTGTCTGATTTTCCATATTTTCAGCTCTTTCTCTATAGGCAATAAGACTCTCACTCAGGGCAATCTTAGCAGATTTGATGCTTAGTATCTCCTTTCAAGGCTGGGAGTTAGAACCCCTGAGTTCATCATTTTATTTCATTGCTTTGTCCAGAAAACTTAGAAGAAACAAACCAACTGCAGTATGTTCCTTTGTTCTCCACATATAGTCAAAGACATTAGGTATAGAGTCACTAAACTCCTTACCTCTCACGAATAGTGAATCGTAAGTGTCACATGCACTTATTTTCTATAACTCTCTAAACAGTTTATGCCAAGGACTATCAGTGCTCTCCATAGAAGCAGAGTCCTTAGCATTTGAGGTCTAATTACATTAGGCAGCCTACTCCACAAATTCCCAAACCAATGAATAACTCCATCCTTAATATTCTGTTCCCCTAGAACCACTCTTGGTACCAAAATCTAGGCCGGGCGCAGTGGCTCACGCCTGTAATCCCAGCACTGTGGGAGGCCGAGACGGGCGGATCACAAGGTCAGGAGATCGAGACCATCCTGGCTAACACGGTGAAACCCGGTCTCTACTAAAAATGCAAAAAATTAGCCGGGCGTGGCGGCGAGCGCTTGTAGTCCCAGCTGCTTGGGAGGCTGAGGCAGGAGAATGGCGGGAACCCGGGAGGCGGAGCTTGCAGTGAGCCGGGATCGCGCCACTGCACTCCAGCCTGGGCCACAGAGCGAGACTCCGTCTCAAAAAAA
>NW_016820554.1:36428-40538 GCF_001698545.2 Rhinopithecus bieti | reverse complement strand
AAAAAAAAAAAAAAAAAAAAAAAAAAAAAAAAAAAAAATCTATATTAGTCAGGGTTCTCTACGGATACAGAACTAATAGGATAAATATATAAAGCTGATTTTATTAAGCAGTATTAACTCACATGATCACAAAGTTCCACAATAGACCGTCTGCAACTTGTGGAGCAAGGAAGCCAGTCCCAGTCCCAGAGCTGAAGAACTTGAAATCCAATGTTTAAAGGCAAGGATCATTCAGCAGAGGAGAAAGATGTAGCCTGGGAGGCTAAGGCAGTCTAGTCTTTTCACATTCTTTTGCCTGAGTTTTATTCTGGCAGCACTGGTAGCTAATTAGATTGTGCCCTCCCAGATTAAGGGTGGGTCTGCCTTTACCAGCCCTCTGACTCAAATGTTAATCCCTTTGGCAACACCCCCACAGACACACCAGGATCAATACTTTACATCTTTCAATCCAATCAAGTTGATACTCAGGATGAAGCATCAAACTTGAGAAAAAGTTACTAACAAAATGGTCAAATATTAAGTTCCAAAGGCGATTAGGAGGACTCCCATTCTGCTAACAGTCTATCAGGTTGGATATTGTTTTTATATGTTTTATATCACCACATGATTTTCTTTTATTCTCAGTTTTTTTCTGGAAACATGCATTCCTTTATTGTTTATGCAATTTATGTTTGCATTATAAGAAGAATGAAACTCTGGTGAATAGGGTCAAAAGAAAAGAAAAGTTTTCCCAGGAGGATATTGCCTTTTTCAATTTGATTGCTTTCCACTGAGGCATAGTAGATATTACCTCAGGCTTTTTTAAGAGATTATTATTTAGATATATCAATTTAGCTCTGTTAATTTGACAATAAAATATATTTTTGGACTTTTCCTCAATATAATTAATACTGAACTAAATGAAGATTACTAAGAATATTAAATTTTAAAATTTCAATGATACTTTCACAATTGAATTCATGATCTCTAAAGCAATAGCCTGGCATGCACCCTGCTTCTTATAACCTGATGGCCTCATAAATTTGGTGCAGAACCATATTTGAATACAAAATTGTTTTTCACATATTTTTTAACATCACGATTAACAATTTGAATTCAATTAGTTCTTCTTAATGTAGATAAACAGGACTCTAAATATCAAAATAAATAAAATAGACACTAATTACCACAAAACCTAAATTTTCTTAGCAAAATCACTGGGCTCTGAGCATAGAAAATTTGGTTTTCTTAGACATGACAAAGGTTCCTTTTTGTTTGTGTCTTGTTTTCTTTTCCCCTAATTACTAATAAGATGTTTATCTTTGCAGAGTTTTGAGTATATAAACACAATTAATTTAGCCTCATTCCTTAATAAAAAATGTGATCGTGTGGAAATGCTTAAACTTATTTCTAGAAGAAACACTGAAGGTATTTGAAACTCTTAGTAAAATTAAAACGTATATGCAAAGTTGATAAACATGTTATGCTTAAAAAGTTCACATTCTGAAAAGACTAGTAACTCTTTATGTGATGTGAACATTAACTAAAAGTAACATTGGGGCACCTTATATGTTACACAAAATCCAGAGAAGTTAAGGTATTGGAAATTGGTATGGTTTGGCTCTGTGTCTCCACCCACATCTCATCTCTAATTGTAATCCCCACTTGTGGAGGGAGGGTCCTGGTGGGAGGTGATTGTTCTAAGGTGGTGGTTTCTCCCATGCTGTTCTAGTGATAATGAGTTCTCACAGGATCTGATGGTTTAAAAATGAGAGAGCCCTTTGCTCTGACTCTCTTCTGAGGCCATGTAAGACATGTCTTACTTCCCCTTCACCTTCTGCCATGATTGAAAGTTTTCAGAAGCCTCCTCAGCTATGCAGAACTGTGAGTCAAATAAATCTGCTTCCGTTAATAAATTACCCAGTCTCAGGTATTCCTTATAGCAGTGTAAAAGTTATTTTAATACAGAAATTAAAAATGAAAACTTAAAAACTTGGAAGAAACTAAGAATTTGTATGTGTAGCTTCTTTAAGAAAACACTATGAAGTTTATGTTAATAGTTTTTACATTTTTTTTGTTTTGTTTTGTTTTTTATGGAGTCTTGATCTGTCACCCAGGCTGGAATTCAGTGGCACAGTCTAGGCTCACTGCAACCACCTCCTCCCTGGTTCCAGTGATTCTCCTTCCTCAGCTTCCCTAGTAGCTGGAACTACAGGTAAGTGCTACCACGCCCAGCTAATTTTTGTATTTTTAGTAGAGACAGGGTTTTACCATATTGGGCAGGCTGGTCTCAAACTCCTGACCTCAGGTGATCTGCCTGCCTTGGCCTCACAAAATACTGCCCAACCCTGTCAGTTTTTACAAGTTTTAACTTAATAAGGAATTGGAATGAAAAAAAAAGATGGAATAAAAATGTTGTTAAACAACTTTATAGTTTATTACTTCACCTTAATATAGGCACAATTCTTAGTACAGCATGATTTTATCAACATTAAAATTCACTTTCATTTGTTTTTTAACTTTGGCTCCCTCATTGCATTGCTGCTCTAAAGTAGGGCAAATACTGTGTCTTCAGCACTTGTGGTTTGAAAATAACTCTGACTATATGTTGATTGAATAGAGAAGTGGATTAACCAAATGCCTAAATTTCTAATGAGGCCTTAAATCCTCACTTGAACATGAGTAATCAGCATTAAAATATAATATAATTATTTGAGTACATATTATTCATTAGGCTTTGTGATATGCAATATCTATTAATCTTCAAAAATACATTGAAATAATTATTGTTATCTGGAGTTCGTTGGCACAGAGAGTTAAGTGTCTTGCCACCTGACACATCTAGTATATATTCTAAGCAACATGATTTAGAGTGCATACTCTTACCACCGTACCATTGACTCTTTCCATATCTACTAAACTTTCTGGGAGGGTTTAAAATTTTTTTGATAGTAGGAGGTCAACACGGGAGTAATATATGATTTTTGTGATCCAAAGCCTATTTATGCGGCTACTGTGAAAATTATTTCTGCCATTTGACAACAAAATATTTCTTTCAGGTGGAAATGTTAGCAGGTAGAACAGGTGAGGCAAGTTGATATGCAAATACCTGACTTATCATACTTTATAAAATATAATAGCATCAATTATAAGACACATCTCAATTTCAGAGGTGTTAAAACATAGAAAACATACATTTATAGTTGATTAATGCAGTATTATCTCTATTCATTTTGACTGAATTAAGTAAAAGACCTTTAGGTTTTGTATCTAAAACCTTATAAGAACACATTTAGACATTATTTTTATATTCATCCTTCCCTAAGTTTTATTTTATATATGTATTTATGTGTCAAGATAAATAAATAGTTATTCAAACTTCTTTCCCTTTTATCTATAAAATGCTTCTTATCAGGGCACTGCATTACTACTCAAGATTAGAAATTACGGTAGCTAAGAATATGGTGGTGGTGAAGATACAGAGGGTGGAAAGAGTTTGAAATCCATTTATGAAGTGGGATTGATAGAAACTGAGTGTGGATAAAATATAGGTTTTATTATTTGAGTGATGAAGGTGATTGTGTCTTTACATGTTATCCTAATGGAGAGCAAAGTACTAGTAGTCGTTTGTTTCCATAGATTTTATGTGGAAGCACACAACTGCTTTTTTATATTCATTTGTTTCTCTTCACTTGTCTTATCCTAATTAGGCCATAGACACTGACTTTTGGAAGAGTCCCTTTACTTATGTTTTGCTTTATTTGCCTTTTCTCATTGTGTCTAATAATGAAAAGTAAAATGTTAATTTAATCCCCTAGTACTGTCCTCCCTCTACTAGTTTACACTAATGGTATTTCCTCATTTTAAAACTGTGTAAAAATTTCTCATAACCATATATTGAATACTTTTCATTAAGTTCTTAAAATGATATTTTTGACTGATACAAAATAGAAGAAAAATCCGATTTCTTATTATTAATAGCTATTATCTACATGTTTTTAGGGAATAAAAAATTGCAGAAGGAATTTAGAACCACACTGTAAAAACAAAGGGATGTTTTGGCTTTTTTAAAAGTAAGGGAGCCATTATAAAGAAGCTGCAAGTAGTTTAAAAAAAAAAAAAAAATAATAA
>NW_016820554.1:30184-35093 GCF_001698545.2 Rhinopithecus bieti | reverse complement strand
TTATTTATTTATTTATTTATTTTGAGACGGAGTCTCGCTCTGTCGCCCAGGCTGGAGTGCAGTGGCGCGATCTCCGCTCACTGCAAGCTCCGCCTCCTGGGTTTACGCTATTCTCCTGCCTCAGCCTCCCGAGTAGCGGGGACTACAGGCGCCCACCAACTCGCCCAGCTAGTTTTTTTGTATTTTTAGTAGAGACGGGGTTTCACCGTGTTAGCTAGGATGGTCTCGATCTCCTGACCTCGTGATGCGCCCGTCTCGGCCTCCCAAAGTGCTGGGATTACAGGCTTGAGCCACCGTGCCCGGCCTGCACCTGCTTTCTTAACTGTTGCTGTGGGCATCCTACGAATCACAGAAATTCATTGAAATGGAGGAGGTGAGAAGTCCATAGTGAATCCTGAGGCTCGCTGAAATAGGAACAGAGATGTTGAAGGTACCTCTTGAATACAGTTGTAGTTCTACAAAATGATATTTCAGTATCTATAAAAAATGAAAAAGAAAATAAATGTATAATAATTTTAATCAAATTCATATCATCACACAATAACACAGTTTTTCACATTAGTGCTACACACAAGTGTATGTCTATTTGATAACAAATATGAAGAAAGTACAAGTAAAATGTCAGTTTTAAATTTCTTTCTTTTGAACTTTTTTTTTTCTTGCACAAGCTGAAACTTTATTTTGCAAAGTAGGGAAATGGATGCAATGGGTACTTTGATTTGGAATGAGAAGACCTGAGTTAAAATTCTGCATCTAGCTTTTGCTGAATGTTGAAATTTTGACAAGAACTTTCGAGCTTCAGTGTCTTCATCCATAATATATGAATAATAATACATAACTAATTGAAAGTGTTATATGAATTTAGAGAAATAATGAGTGATAGTAAATTGCCATCACCCGATGCCTACAATTGAAAATGGAAGCTCTGTACCTAGGGAGATAGGATAGGTACTGAGAAAGGAGCAACCTTTGAGACAGAATCTAAACCATGCTACATCTAATATAATAGTTTTATCTTGCTATTGTAACAAATTAACATAAACTTCATGGTTAAAACAATACAAGTCTATTATCTTATTGTTCTGGAGATCACAAATCTGAAAATGGGTCTCATTGACCCAAAACCAAGACATATTCCTTTCTGGAAGCTCTAGGAAAGAAATTTAATTTTCCCCCCTTTTCGGCTTTCAAAGACGTCAAATTCTTTGGTTCGTGACATCATTTCTTCATTTTCAAAGCCAGTAAAATTGGCTGAGTCCTTCTCACACTGTCACCTCTCTGGTTCTCTCTTCTGCCACTCTCTTCTACTTATAAGGACCCTTGTGATATTAAGCTCACCAGATAACCCAGAATAATTTCCTTCTGCTTAGATCAATTTACAACAATGTTAATTTCATCTGCAAAATCATCATTTGTTATGTAAAACGAAAGGCTGCAGAGATTAGGATGTGGGTATCATTTGGGAGACATTATTCTGCCTACCACACCACCTGTGGAGTCAATGATTGAATCTGTAATATCCTTGGGAACAAGCTGAGAAGGAGCTCTAAAACTCTTTGTCAACTTCGACTTAGATCCAGGTACTACAAGGCAGAAAATTATATAGTTACACGTAATAAAAAATACATAATTTAAAATGAAATTATAACCAAGAAAATATATCTACACTCAAAATAAATTTATTTATAGGATAATCAACAAAATTAATTATTAGTACATTAAATCATATTAATTTTACATAGCACTCAGATAAAGATTTAAAATAAAGTATATTTAGGATGCTCAGATAGGTGCATGGGATATAATAAATATTCACTAAAACGACATTATATTAACAAAAAATTACAGCAGGCAGAGATGTAACAAGGAGAAGTCAGTACAAAAATAATCTAAGAAATTTTGAAAATAAAAATTGCAGAAATCGACTTTTAAAAAGAAAAAATAAAAGCACTCAAGAGACCGAATAATTTTAAAGGCTAGACATTGTTAAAGAAAGGAGTATTGACTAGGAAGGCAATATCAATAAATTCTGCCATAATATAACACAGAGAGAAAAATAAATAAAATGTATGAAAATCATCACTAATTAATACACAGAATGGTACTGAAAATAAAGCTGATGATGTGATACTTCAGAAGAAACCTGAAGGAAATAATAGGGGCGAGGACAACAATCACAGATGTCTTGCTATGAGAGAACTTCATACATACACAGAGTGAGATAATCATGTGGCTAAGCAGAGAGACCAAAGGGGAGACCAGTTGGCAGATATTGCTAGAGAGATAAGAAGGCCAAGATTATGTAGATTTCAGTACACATTGTAAGGACATTGGGTTATCAATGGAGAAAAGTCTTAATTGTGCAATGTGTTTGAAGCTTTCACTGAGAAATGATAGTGTCTTTTTTACATTTCATTGTTCAAATCAAGACATACATCCAAAATTAATTCCAAGTATAGAGTCCATTTTTATCATTTACAAACAGGAGACTGAAAATAGTTAAAGAATAGCATTCGTTATTACCACCACTACTAAGCAATAAATTTAGTATGACTGGTCTCTATATATTAATATCAAAAGTCAGTCAATGTATATGTGAGTTACATGAGTTATATGAAGAAATTAGAAGAAAAACAAACATAATTGAGTAAATACAAGCATAAAACAAATAAGCAGATACATTATGAATAGAATAAAATAAGATCTGTGGAATAAATGTTGACATTATTTTGGAAAGTTTTGCTACAGAGTGGATTGTTTTCTTAGTTTGTCTTTATTATGTTTCTGCAATAAGACTGCAATGATTATTTTAATAGCACCCATCTCAAAAGTATTTTCTTTCATAGCTTGTGTGTTTGATTTAGATTAAAAATAAAGATAACCCAAACACAAGGTTACATAGATTTTCTCCTATATTTTCTTCTAGGAGTTTTATAGTTTTTCATTTTACATTTAAGTCTGATTCATTTTGACAATCATGTTATCTACATATGAAAACTGCTGTTATTTCTTCCTTTTCAGACTGTATATTTTTCACTTCTTTTAGTTTTTCTATTTTACGAGCTAAAACATTTATTGCAATTTTAAATAAGGAGGAGTGTCAGAAGGAACTTCCTCGTCTTTTTTTGCAAACTTAGAGTGAAAGTATTTAACTCATCATTAAGTATGATATTAACTGTAGCATTTTATATTTTCCTTTATTGGGTTAAAGGAGTTCCCGATGTATTCCTAGTTTATTAGGAATTTTTATCACTAATGCATCTTAAATTTTGCCCAGTTTTTTTTCTCCATCTATTGATATGGCATATTGTTTATTTTAATTTCACATGATTAATCTAATATTTATCAAATTTTGAATGTTTAAGTAGTATTGCATTTCTGAAATGACTCCACTTGGTATGCTATTTAATCCTTTTGATATACTGCAATATTCTGTTTATTAATACTGGATTAAGGATCTTTACCTCTATAATCATGAGAGATATTGATTTTTAGTTTCTTTTCTTGTAATGTACTTATCTGGTTTTGGTATTTGGGTAATGTCAGCTTATAAAAGGTTTATGAATTGTTCCTTCTGTGTTTTCTGAAAGACATTATTAAAATTGTTATTATTTTTTCTTAAATGTTTGAGAAAATTCACCAATATTTAAGCATTATGTTTGTTGGAGGGAAGATTGTTGTTCTTAATTTCTTTAATATATATAAAACTATTCAGATTATCTCTTTTTTTCTTGAGTCATGTTTGTTACTCTTTATCATTGAACTAGTCATTTTTATCTATGTTATCAAACATTCAGGCATAGAATTATTTATAGTATTACCATACTACCCTTGTAATTTCTATGCATCAGAAGACCCTGCGTCTTTTTCTGATAGGGGTAATTGTGTGTGTGTATTTGTTCTTCTTATTATTTTAGTTTATCAATTTAATCTACCTTATCAAAGTGTTAGCTTTTGTTTTGTTGATTTTCCCTATTGTTTTGCTGTTACAATATCATTACTTCCTCCTTTTAAAACAAACATTTTCTTTCTTCTACATAGTTTGGGATATATTTGCTACTCTTTCTGTAGTTTTCTCAGGTGGAGGCTTAGGTAGTTGATTTTATGTCTTTCTTTTTCTATAGATTTTGAATGTGAATTTCAGGATTCACTTGTCTCTCCAGAGTTTATAGTGAGGTTTGCACTGGAACCTCAGTTCTGTAATGGATTCAGGAAAACTCACTGATTTCCAATGATATTCAAGTTATGTGAGGATATTCAAGTTCTGTGTATATGATGGGTGAAAGCAGAAGTCTCTTCCTTAAAAAAAAAAAAAAATTGAAGTAAGCTTATGTCCAAACTAGTAATAGCACCTTCCAAATGTCTAACCAAGTGCAGTAGTAGAGAGCATATGGGAAACTGATGTTGAAGGCAAATTATATTCAATATTTTGAAGCAAAAATGTAATGTCTTCAGAAAATTAGAAAGGGACATCTATATTACTGAATGGTAAATACTGGAATGAAAGAATGAAGGATATTTGAGTATGAAGCCTATTCTTTTTTTTTTATTATTATTATACTTTAAGTTCTAGGGTACATGTGCATAACGTGCAGGTTTGTTACATATGCATACTTATGCCATGTTGGTGTGCTGCACCCATCAACTCGTCAGCACCCATCAATTCATCATGTATATCATGTATAACTCCCCAAGGCAATCCCTCCCTCCTCCCCCCTCCCCATGATAGGCCCCAGTGTGTGATGTTCCCCTTCCCGAGTCCAAGTGATCTCATTGTTCAGTTCCCACCTATGAGTGAGAACATGCGGTGTTTGGTTTTCTCTTCTTGTGATAGTTTGCTAAGAATGATGGTTTCCAGCTGCATCCATGTCCCTACAAAGGACGCAAACTCATCCTTTTTTATGGCTGC
>NW_016820554.1:23709-29609 GCF_001698545.2 Rhinopithecus bieti | reverse complement strand
AAAATTGACAAATGGGATCTAATTAAACTAAAGAGCTTTTGCACAGCAAAAGAAACTACCATCAGAGTGAACAGGCAACCTACAGAATGGGAGAAAATTTTTGCAACCTACTCATCTGACAAAGGGCTAATATCCAGAATCTACAAAGAACTCAAACAAATATACAAGAAAAAAACAAACAACCCCATCAAAAAGTGGGCAAAGGATATGAACAGACATTTCTCAAAAGAAGCCTATTCTTAATGTTCATGTCAAAGGCATTCATTTATTATCTGTTCATAACCAAAGACTTCTAACTTGAAAGAAATGAATTAGCTACCTTTAAGACAATTGTTATCTGTTGAAAGACTACAGAAAGTATAGTAATCTATTCCCCATGCTAACTGTCATACCATTTTGCTACAATAATATTATTTTTTTTTATTTTATAAATAAAATAATTAGGTATCAAAGTTCTGCTATCTGGAACCTTCAGATAACTTTATTTCAGATTTTATAAATTACTTAAGTAAACTTTCTTTAACAACTACTATTGCATCCTAATACAGAGTTCACTGACTTCCATTTCACCACTTCTTGAAGCATGTAAGCATTTTAAATATTTATTTGCATATAATATTTTGATGAATTCAAAGTATAAAAAATATTGCTGTTTTCTGGACATTTATTACTTTCAGAACTTTTTTGGTGGCTTTCTCTGCTTTAATTTTAAAATTGTGTCACACTTGTTTACCAAGAAGTGTTTATAAAATACTTACTTATACTTAATGTATTTCAGGTAATTAATACTGGGTACTAGAAAGACAAATTAAATGTGGCCTCAACTTTTATCTTTGTATGTATCCATCTTGTTATATGATCTATCAAGTTTCTTACTACCGTAAATATATCCCATTGTTGTGATCTTATAATTAACAGTTATTAATAATATAAGGATTGTAAAATAAGAAAAAAACGAGCCTGCTAGTATTTAATGTAATAAGTAGTCTAAAATTATGAGCCTGAGCTCTTCTTTCCTGATTAAATTCTATGGAGCTTAGAGTTTAACTGTAAGGGTAATTGTTCTTGGTTATCTATTCTCTATTTTATTTATCCAAATGGAGTTTTCTTAGTCGTTTGCTTTTCATTGCTTTTTGGTCTAGTCGGGAGACCAGAAGTTTGACTTTTAAAAAGCAGAATAATACTACCATTTTACAGAATGTGAACGAATTTGTGCGGGTTATTGGTTGGCACCTTTAGAGGAAGTGATTCATTTTGAGCAATCCCAAGACTGACTATTACTACATTTTTAGTAAAATATGGATTTAATTAATTTACAATGTACATTTATTTTAAAATAAAAAAACATATGAAACACCTCTAGATAATTATGTTAAAGATCAACTCTACAGAAGCTTGATAATAAAAACAAACGCATTGAGCAATTCATTAAAGTGACTTCAGATACACTGAGAATTTTGTCTTATCTCATGGAAACCTTTAATAATCCTATGACTTAGAGATTGTACTAACTTAATTTTATTGCTCAGGAATTTAAGGCTCGATGATATAATTAACTTCGCCCAAATCAGAAAACAAACAAGTGTTTGAACCATGATTCACTCTCAAGCACTGTGATTTGAAAACCCTCATTTTAACCATCACTTGGGACTGCCTCCCAATACCGTTTTTATAATGTCCCTTTGGAAACATATAAGAAGGTAACTTACAGCATGATATTTTGCTGGTCAGTTTTATGGCAAGTTTTGTGCCATGTTTTAGTATAGTGACACTCTTAGGAGCTATTATGTCTTCTAGGACCGTTTCTTTCTATATTAAATGGCTCCTATTCTCTGTAGAGTATGCTACTAATCTTGGCTTATACTTTTAGAACTTCATAAGACTTTACTGGAATAAGTTACTTACTTAGTTTTCCAAAATGTGATCTATGTAATAGTTATCCCAAAGAAATATTCTGCCATAAAATGATAAATAAACCACAATCAAATGGAATAATAAATACAGCTTTTAACTTATATTTTATGATAACAGATATTCTCTTCCTTCTTTACAGTTGGTTAAATTATTTATTTGTAATTTTTTAAAGAGTATTAAAAATGTATCTGACAAACATTAAGCAGAGTAGTACTCACTTTCCAATATCATTACAGCCTTCTGTATAAATTTCCTTGATTTCATTCCTTCATTTGCATCATAAGCAACCTCTATTCTGCATTTGGTTTAGATTATTCTGATGCATTTCTCATATTACATATATAAGTATTCCTAAACAATCTATACTTTTATTTTTCTCCTTTAGATATTATGTAAATGAAATAATTGTGATTATATTCTGCAACTTATGTATATCACTCCATAAAATTTATGAAATACATTCAATTTACATACAACTTATTTATTCACATATATCCAATGGTGGATAGTATTCCCTTGTGTAGATATGCTAAGTATATTTATCTATTCTCAAGTTAATATATATATGTATATTTTATATTAAAGACAATGCCACTCTAAATATTATTTCACAATTTTAGGTACAATTTTTGCAAAGTTTTCTGTGTTTTATATTATTGATTTGTTTTTCTTATCATTTGCTTAATTAATAATTAGAAAGTGTCTCAGCAAAATGTTTGTACCAGTTATGGGGAGCCTCATGTCTCCCTCTCAGTCACTCTTTAACCCTAATTTATTTTGAGGGAGGAGAGTGGATGGATGTTTTTGTCAGATCACAACATATTCACTGATCTAGTTACAGCCACGGAGTAGCTCAGTATTAGAGAGTTTTAATGAATGCTAGAGTAAGTCTTCTTACTTAGTTAGTTCATTATTGATCCACATGTAAACCACTTATTTCAATTTGATCTTTATTAGACTAATGCTGATATCTTGATCCTGTCTTAAATGCCCCTTTAATTTAAATATTTAAATTACTTAGGTAGGGAAACAAATTTAGCTGTAAAGCATGCATATACAGGTAAAAAAGAATGACCAATATTTCAAGGGCAATTATGTCTTATTGAGAACATATCACATAACTCTAAGGTCCCTGTTTTTTGTTTTGTTTTGTTTTTTTTGGTTGCTAGGAATTACGTAATTTTTTTCTGGTGTAGCATCAATTTGGCTGTTTTGCATTACCTGATTGGGGAATTTCCTTAGAGGAAAAAAACATAAATATAGTGGGATTACCTTCTTTTGAGGCAATTTCTTTCTTTTCTGGGTTACTTTACACTGTCTTTAAATAGTTGTGTTTTATAAAAAATGTGGAGGATTAATCAAAAGAATATTTTGTACATTATATTCTTTAGCTAAAGTTCTTGCTTATTTTAACTGGTTTGAATTTTTGCTGGATGAAATTGTATAAAGAGCATTTCTGTCTTGCATTATTTCTGCTACCACTTGGTCAAAACAGCTGGCTTTGTTATCTCTGTTGTGTGTATGAACACTTTCATATAAAAAGATTTATGTGTTCCACATTTAGCATAACCAAAATAGTTTTTCACTCGGAGTCCCCTTTATTTAACTATGTTTCAATTATTAACATATTTATACTTAGGTCTCTGTGTTGATAATAGATGTCGGATAAAAGATGGAACATTTTATGATAGCTAATGCATTCAAATTTAGCAGTTTTCTCTGTTTGTTTTGGCAAACTTTTGTTTTTTAAACACATATTTTCACCAGTTTATAATACTGGTGTCAGCAATAAAGAATCTTCAAGGCAATTACCATACATGGATCACTTGAGTGGTTGTCATTTAAGTAATTTTTTTGTTGTTTTGTCTGAAGACTAGAGCTTTATATCTCCCTTGCTTTATTTTCACAGTTTTAACACTGCTCATAAGACGAGTGAGGCTGTCAACAACAAAAAAAAGCATGATGCACCCCAATGCAAAGAACACCCACAAAGTTGCCTTGAAGAACTATCAACACTGTCTAAAGTAGACATTTTCTTACTTTGTGAAGAATTTACCTGAGAGTGGAGGTCTTCATAACTTATTTTGTAGTTGTTATGTGTAAAGCCTGGTTTGTTCTTTTACTTGGATTGATTTTATTTGTAGCCTGATTATTGTCAGTTTACTCCGTAACTTAACCAGTAGAAACTCTAGCTTATGCAACTGTATAGACAGTATACCTAAACTATATTGTAACAACAAATATAATTACTTTATCTTTGCTTTATTTAACTCACAACGTACACATATCTTTCATCCCTACAGGGATCCGTCCCACACTGTTCCAGTTAGGGAGGTTCTGTTCCCATGTTCTGAGAATTATTGACTCAACAATAAGATCAAAGTCATCAAATTGCATACTAGATCTTAAAGGCTTCTTTCAGAAGTGACACACATCATTGGCTATGGAAAGTTACGTGGAAGGAAATGGAAAAGGATAGCCACCACAGGCGCAGAAGAAAATAAATTCAATAGCTATGAACTACCCTAATCACTGCAGCATTGAATGAAATCGCTTAACACACCTCACTAATGAATTCTTTTTTTATTTTTTCATTTGTAAAGAGATGTTTGAGAATGCTTCCTACACCTGTCATTTGTACAAGTTGGAGTGGATAGCATGAGCCTTTATTGTAATTGCTGGACAAAACCATTTGGAGTCTGAAACACTATTAAGTTTGTTTCTGAGGGTAAACATGTATGATTATTTTTATAAGCTGGTAAAGATAAACATTAACAAACATTAACAAATTTTATATTCCTCATAAAATCAATCTGAGTATAGTGCTATGAAAGTAATTTTTGTTTGTTTGTTTGTTTTGTTTTTTTTTTTGAGGGTTATAATGGCCATATAGCTTTTATATTGATTTGTTTGTGGTCAGTGTAACTGATTTTCAACTGAGTACATATGATATTCTTAAAGTGAAATTTATCAGAACCCCACCAATGGAAGATTAAGTATCTGAGTTCTTTAAATAACAAAACCTTTCACAAAATTTTCATAATCTTGTTTTGTTGCAATAAGGTATTCAGATAAGCTCACGTTCATTTTAGAAGGAAACATGAGAAATAAAAACCTAAGGTTTAGAGATAAATCTCAGTATAAATTAAGTAGCAACGTTTCCAAGTCACTGTAATGAATAGAGCTAGAATGATGAAATAATAAGATATATTGATATTTTCTTGGTTTTCTCCCACATTAGATTTTAGCGATTATTTAATTTATAATCCATTATAAAGCAGCTAACCTAATTGAAAATTCTGAACTCTAATAAAGCTAACATGATAACCTATATGCCCAATATATACAAGTGGATAAATCTAATTGATATATAACAGGAAGTAACATTGTATATAACTCTTGGTTATAGTGGAGCACATTTATTGATGTTGAATTAAGAACCACTATGCTGGAAGAGCTCTTAAATATAACTTTACTAAGCCCAGAAATAAGCGTATTACCATCTTTCGTTTTCCTTTGTTAAACAACCAGATGTCACATCTCCTTCATGCCCACCTAATTACCAAAAATATAACTGGATATACTGATACATAAAAAATAATGTGCCTGGACGGGCGTGGTAGCTCGCGCCTGTAATCCCAGTACTTTGGGAGGCCGAGGTGGGTAGACCACGAGGTCGGGAGATCAAGACCACCCTGGCTAACATGGTGAAACCCCGTTTCTACTAAAAATACAAAAAAAAAAAAAAAAAATTAGCGGGATGTGGTGGTGGGCACCTGTAGTCCCAGCTACTCGGGAGGCTGAGGCAGGAGAATGACGTGAACCCAGGAGGTGGAGCTTGCAGTGAACGGAGATCATGCCACTGCACTTCAGACTGGAAGACAGAGCCAGACTCCGTCTCAAAAAATAAAAAATAAATAATAATAATAATAATAATGTGCTTAAATTACAATATTTTAAAACTTTTTTTATGTTTCTTTTTTTAA
>NW_016820554.1:0-20481 GCF_001698545.2 Rhinopithecus bieti | reverse complement strand
AAAAAAAAAAAAAAAAAAAAAAAAAAAAATTCAGGTCAATACCCCTGACGAACATTGATGAGAAAATCTTCAATAAAATACTGCCAAACCAAATCCAGAAGCACATCAAAAAGCTTATCCACCACGATCAAGTCAACTTCATATCTGGGATGCAAGCCTGGTTCAACATAGGCAAATCAATAAATGTAATCAATCACATAAATAGAACCAATGACAAAAAACACGTGATGATCTCAATAGATGCAGAAACATCCTTCAACAAAATCCAACACTCCTTCATGCTAAAAACTCTCAATAAACTAGGTATCGATGGAACATATCTGAAAACAGTAAGAGCTTTTTATGACACACCCACAGCCAATATCATACTGAATGGATAAACATTGGAAGTGTTCCCTTTGAAATCCCATATAAGACAAGGATGCCCTCTTTCACCACTCCTATTCAACATAGTATTGGAAGTTCTGGCCAGGGCAATCAGGCAAGAGAAAAAAATAAAGGGCATTCAAATAGGAGGAGTGGAAGTCAAATTATCCCTGTTTGCCGATGACATGATTGTATATTTAGAAAATACCATCTTCTCAGCCCCAAATCTCCTTAAGCTGATATGTAACTTCAGGAAAGTCTCAGGATACAAAAATGAATGTACAAAAATCACAAGCATTCCTATATATCAATAACAGACAAGCAGAGAGCTGAATCATGGGTCAACTCCCATTCATAACTGATACTAAGAGAATAAAATCCCTAGGAATCCAACTTACAAGGGATGGAAGGACCTCTTCAAGGAGAACTACAAACCACTGCTCAAGTAAATAAGAGAGGAAGCAAACACATGGAAAAATATTCCATGTCTATGGATAGGAAGAATCAGTATTGTGAAAATGGCCATACTGCCCAAAGTAATTTATGGATTCAATGCTATCCGCATCAAGCTACCATTGACTTTCTTCACAGAATTGCAAAAAACAAACAAACAAACAAAAAACACTATTAAAACTAGTTTTAAATCTTGTAAAATCAATTATTTATGCTATAAGAAAATATAAGAATAACCATGGTACTGCTGCCAAAACAGTTATATAGATCAATGGAACAGAACAGAGGCCTCAGAAATAGGGTCACACATCTACAAACATCTGATCTTTGACAAACCAACAAAAACAGCAATGGGGAAATAACTCCCTATTTAATAAATAGTGTTTGGAAAACTGACTAGCCATACGCAGAAAATAGAAATTGGATCCCTTCCTTACACTTTTTAAAAATTTAACTCAAGATTGATTAAAGACTTAAACGTAAGACCTAAAACCATAAAAACCCTAGAAGAAAACCTAGGCAATACAATTCAGGATGTAGGAATGGTCAAAGACTTCATGACTAAAACACCAAAAGAAATGGCAACATAAGCCAAAATTGACAAATGGGATCTAATTAAACTGAAGAGCTTCTTCACAGCAAAGGAAACTATTGTCTGAGTGAACAGACAACCTACAGAATGGGAGAAAATGTTTGCAATCTATCCATCTGACAAAGGGCTAATATCCAGAATGTACAAAGAACTTAAACAAATTTATAAACAAACAAACAAACAAAAAAACAAAACAAAAAAATCAAAAAGTGGGAGAGAGAAGGATATGAACAGACACTTCTCAAAAGAATACATGTATAGAGCCAACAGACACATGAAAAAAAGCTCATCATCACTGGTCACTAGAGAAATGAAAATCAAAACCACAATGAGCTACCATCTCACGCCAGTTAGAATGGTGATTATTAAAATGTCAGGAAACAACATTTGCTGGAGAGGATGTGGAGAAATAGGAATGTTTTTACACTGCTGGTTGGATTGTAAATTAGTTCAACCATTGTAGGGGACAGTGTAGTGATTCCTCAAGAATCTAGAACCAGAAATATCATTTAACTCAGCAATCCCATTACTGAGTACATACCCAAAGGATTATAAGTCATTTTATTATAAAGACATAAGGACATATGTTTATTGCAGCACTGTTCACAATAGCAAAGACTTGGACAGCCCAAATGTCCATCAATGATAGACTGCATAAAGAAAATGTGGCACATATACACTATTGAATACTAGGCAGCCATAAAAAAGGGATGAGTTTATGTTCTTTGCAGGGACATGGATGAAGCTGGAAATTATTCTTGGCAAACTAACACAGGAACAGAAAACCAAACACTGTATGTTCTCACTCATAAGTGGGAGTTGAACAATGAGAATACATGGGCACAGGGAGGGGAATATCACACACTGGGCCTGTTGGGGGATTAGGGGGCTAGGGGAGGGATAGCACTGGGAGAAATACCTAATGTAGTTAATGGGTTGATGGGTGCAGCAAACCGCAATGACTCATGTATACCTATGTAACAAACTGCACATTCTGCACATGTATCCCAGAACTTAAAGTATAATAATAATTATAAAAAAAAGGATTAATGAAATATTTTGCTAACTTCTTCGGAGTTATGGAATCAAAATGTTTGCAAATAGAAGACCTGATTGGAACTTTCATGTGGAGACTATGCAGCTTTAATTTTCTTTTTCCTTGGCTCCAAATTTTTGAATTTGGCTCAGAATGTATAGGTTTAGGACATTTTCACACAATGACACTGTGATGGCAGCTAGGTGTCATTATGTATTTGTTAAACCCCATAGAGTGCACAACACAAAAAATTATACTAATGTCAACTTTGGACTTTAGTTAATAATAATGTAGTAATATTGGATCATTAATTATAATAAATGTATGATACAAATGCAAAAAATAAAGGAGAATCTGGAGGGTACTATAAGGGAACTGTACTTTTTGCTCACTTTTTCTATAACCCTGAAACTTCCCATCAAAATCTACTAGTTAATTTTTTTAAATGTGACAAAATTTTGCACTAAAAGTTCTTCATTAATCACTTGTGGTCTACAGGTGATTAACTACAATTTAATAGAAGGCAAATACTTATTCCTTACTTTAAGGATATTGAAAATCCAAAAGTTTTTTCTACTTTCACACTCAATAGTCAACACCATTACCCCCGGTCACCAAAATATCCATGTGGATTTTTCTTCATCAGCAACCAATCAGTTCTGCAGGGGACACCATCTGGGTATCCTCTTATACTATTCAATTATAACTCTATCACTTCAGGTGCCAGTCAGAAGCATAGATTATAATCTGTGCATTTGGCTGACTGACTATAAATCGGGCTTCCCACAATTATCTCCTCAGGCTTGATTAATTTGCTAGAGCAGTTCACGAGACTCAGTGAAACACTTACTTACATTGACTGGTTTATCATAATGATATTCCATAGGATACCAATAAATAACAGATGAAGAGATGAGTAGGGTGAGGTGTGGGAGAACGGGCAGGGAGGGGGCTTCCATGCCCTCCCTGGAGCACCATCCTCTAGGAACCTCCATATGTTCAGCTGTTTAGAAGCCCTTGAAATACTGTCCCTTTGGGTTTTTGTGAAGGTTTAATTAAATAGGCATGCTTGGTTAAATTACTGGCTATGAATGGGATGGTATGGCTGACCCAACATTCTAATCATGCCATAGCATTTCCTGTGACCAGCCCTCATCCTGAAGCTGTCAAAGGGCTGCCAGTGACCATACATCTTATTAGCATACGAAAGACACTCTTATCACTCTGAAGATTACATGTATTCTCGGAGCTATATGTTAAGAAAAGGGGCAGAAGACTATATATACACACAGACACATACATACTTACATATACATATATATTCATATATATGTGTGTGTATATATATGAAGCATAATAATCATACTTTCCACTACTTCTATTGGTTTCCGTCTTATTATGTTCATATTTAGAATTTAACAGTTGTAATTCTGAAGCTGAAAATCATTGAAAAATATCTAGCTATCTGTAAAGAAAATCATTTTCTAGATATGAGTCAATCACAACCTGGTAAGGTTTCAAGTGACAGATAAGTTTTTTCAGCATTTGATAAATTTAAGTAAAACTTTGTTTTGTCTCTTTACCAAAATAAAATCTCTGTCTTAAGACACAGGGGAAAATAAACTTATAAATAAAAATAGTATTTTGTAAAAGTAATTATTCATTTATATAAATTTATCTTAAAAGGCATAGTTTTAAATGAAGAAACTATAAAATAAAAACTAAAGCTATTTATAATTTAATTTAAGCTTTGATAGTTAATGCTGGATTTTATAGTGTATAGATTCTTATAAAATATTATTTTTTGAAAATGAGTTCTTGCAAATATATATCCAAATTTCATATCTTAAAAAATCATACATAATCAAATATGAGGTTTTCTGGAACTTGTGAAAAATTGTATAATTCGTCATCAGTATAAGCACTTTTCTTCACATTTTCATCAGTTTATATGATTGAGAGTAAAATGTTTCAGATAACTCAATTTGTACTTATCTATTTTAAGTTTTAGAAACAATAGCAATACAACTTCCTAAAATGTGTTATTTGAGACAGATAGGACAATAGTATTCATATATTTTGAATAAAGACATAGATGATTATATATATATATATATGATTAAACTAGAATCATAAAGGTAAAAAGTTTTAACAAAGTGACTATATAATTTTTTTTTCTTATGGCCTATTTAACTAAGTAAAATTGGAAAAAAAATGCAGTTTAATGGAATTCATCCATTATAGTTCATCCTTTAAGAGAATAAAGGTCAAAATTAGAGCAATCTCATCCAAGCTGACTAACTTTAAAAAACTACTTTCAATTGTCTACATTTAAGAAAATGGTGATATTTGAAGGACAGGGATAAATGAAGCTGGTCTGATATAAAATTTAATCACCCTTTGATAGATTGCAAATTTTATTTTCTATGCCCAGTTACAAGTTGTCTTTTATCATAATGGCTTGAAAGCTGAATAAGACCTAATTGACTGAAGATTGCTTCACTGTAAGTGCTTTTCAAAAGTGAACAGGCCATAATAATATTTTAATGTTCATGATTCAAACTATATTGAACGTTAAAGTCTTACTACAATGTTTTCAAATGAAAGATTTTAATTTTTGTAATTTTGGGTTTTCTCCATAAATTTACATCCAATCACACATGAACAAGTTTACAAACTATGTAAGGTTTGTCTGTATGTTTACCTATTCGTGTGTAGGATATTTAGTACTGCCAGAGCAAACAATGTTATAAATCAGTCTGTGGTATATACTGACTTTATAAACTATAAAAATGCAGTACAAACTATGATGGACACTAACATCCAATAAAATAATTTTGCAGATGACATTTCAGTATCTGACTTACAGATAAAAAGAGCATAGCTCACTAATATCTTTGTACTATCATTTAGAAGCACTTGTACACTAATATTATCAGCTTTATTCTTTTGGTTTTTAATTATTTTATAAAATATAATGGTAGTCAATTGTATAATAAACACTTCTGTAGCAGGTAACTTTTAATCTAATGTTTTAAAATACATAAACTTAAAATTTTATATGAAATAACTACACTTTTTCTTACTAAGCACATTACATAACTAATTCATTATAGAAGTAACACTTTTGCTATTGATCTACATGTTTTATTGATCTGCATCCTAATTGATGAATTGTTTATATTGATCAGTATCTTTTGATTACATAGGCCAAATTGTTTTACACTGATGTTATTCAAGGTAAAGTCTTATATAAAAATATTATTTGTATGGCTTTCACTAACATTGAAGTTTGTTGATATTCTCATATGAAACAAAACAATTTTTTTTTTTTTTTTTTTTTTTTTGAGACGGAGTCTAGCTCTGTCGCCCAGGCTGAAGTGCAGTGGCTCGGTCTTGGCTCACTGCATGCTCTGCCTACTAGATTCATGCCATTCTCCTGCCTCAGCCTCCCGAGTAGCTGGGACTACAAGCGCCCGCCACCACGCCCAGCTTATTTTTTTTTTTTTTTTTTTTTTGGTATTTTTTAGTAGAGACGGGGTTTCACCGTGTTAGCCAGAATGATCTTGATCTCCTGACCTTGTGATCCGCCCGCCTCAGCCTCCCAAAGTGCTGGGATTACAGGCATGAGCCACCGTGCCCAGCCTAAAACAATTATTTTTAAGAGTTAAATACAACTACAACAGAGCATTCCTATTATAATAGTACCATTTGTGCATATATTGTTAATAATGATATTGATATTGGAAGTGAGATGATATCAATACCAGTGATAGTTATTTAAACATTACTTGTATTATTGAACGTTTTTCTAGTGAATATATGTTCTCTCATGTTGGTACTATTATTGTTCATATTTTATAAGTGAGAAAACAATAGCTTATGGATATTAAGTAACTAATATGATTTGGCTTTGTGTCCCCACCCAAGTCTCAACTTGAATGTTAATAATCTCCATGTGTCAAAGGTGGAACCAAGTGGAGATATTTGGATCATGGGGGCAGTTTCCCTCATGCTGTTCTCATGATAGTTGAGTTCTCACAATATCTGATGGTTTTATATGGGGCTTCCCCCTTCACTCAGTAATAATTCTCTCTCCTGCTGCCCTGAGAAAAGGTGCCTTCCACCATGATTGTAAGTTTCCTGAGGCCTCCTCAGCCATGTGGAACTGTGAGACAATTACATCTCTTTTTTTTTTTTTATAAATTACCCAGTCTTGGGCAGTTCTTCATAGCACCATGAGAACAGAGTACTACAGTAAATTGGTACTGCAGAGAGTGGGGTGCTGCTGTAAAGATACTCCAAAACATGAAAACAACTTTGGAACTGGGTAACAGGCAGAGGTTGGAACAGTTTAGAGGGCTCAGAAGAAGACAGGGAAATGTGCAGAATTTTAGAACTTCCTTGAGACTTGGAGGACTTGGAGGAAGGGAAGATGTGGGAAAGTTTGGAACTTCCTAGTGCCTTATTAAATGGCTTTGACCAAAATGTTGATAGTGATATGGACAATGAAGTCCAGGCTGAGGTGGTCCTAGATGAAGATAAGAAACTTGTTGGGAATTGGAGTAAAGGTCACTCTTGCTATGTTTTATCAAAGAGACTGGTGGCATTTTGCCCCAACCCTTGAGATCTGTGGAACTTTTAACTTCGGAGAGATGATTTAAGGCATTTGGCCGAAGAAACTTCTAAGTGGCAAAGCATTCAAGATGAAGCAGATCATAAAAGTTCAGAAAATTTGCTGAAAATCATTTTCTGAGGAGAAATTGAAGCCAGCTGAAGAAATCTGCATAAGTAACAAGGAGCCAAATGTTAATCACCAAGACAATGAAATAAGTGTCTCCAGGGCAGCAGCCCCTCCCATCACAGGCCTGGTGACCTTGGGGGAAAATAGGGTTTTGTGGACCAAATCTAGGTCCTCCCTGTTGTGTACAGCCTAGGGACTTGGTGCCCTGCATCCCAGCTGCTCCAGCTATGGCTAAAAAGAGGTCAAGGTGCAGTTTGGTCTTTGGTTTCAGAAGGTGCAAACCCCAAGCCTTTGCAGCTTCCAGGTGTTGTTGGTATTTCAGGTGCACACAAGACAAGAACTGAGGTTTGGGAACCTCCGTCTGGATTTCAGAGGATGTATGGAAATGCCTGGATGTCCAGGCAGAAATTTGCCACAGGGAGAGAGACCTCATGGAGAATCTCTGCTAGGGCAGTGCAGAAGGGAAATGTGAGGTTGAAGCCCCCACACAGGGTCCCCACTGTGGCACAGCCTAGTAAATCTGTGAGAAAGAGGGCCACTGTCCTCCAGACCCCAGCTGCAGATACTGAATGCCAGCCTGTGAATACAGCTGGGAGGGGTGCTGTGCCCTGCAAAGCCACAAGGACAGAGCTGTCCAAGGCCATGGGAACCCACCTCTTGCAACAGCATGACCTGGATATGAGACATGGAGTCAAAGGGGATCATTTTGGAACTTTTAGGGTTTAATGACTTTCCTTTTGGATTTTGAACTTGCATGGAACCTGTAGCCTTTTGTATTGTGCAATTTCTCATATTTGGAACAGATATATTTACCCAATGCCTGTACCCTGATTGTATCTAAGAAGTAACTTGCTTTTGATTTTACAGGCTCATAGGCGGAAGAGACTTGAATTGTCTCAGATGAGACGCTGTACTTGGACTTTTGGGTTAATGCTAGAATGAATTAAGGATTTGAGGGACTGGTGGAAAGGTATGATTGTGTTTTGAAATGTGAGGACACAAGATTTTGGAGGGGCTGGGGCAGAATGATATGGTTTGGCTCTGTGTCTCTACCCAAATTTCACCTTGAATTGTAATAATGTCCACATGGCAAGGGTAGGACGAGATAGAGATAATGGAATCATGGGTCGGTTTCTCCCATGCTGTTCTCATGATAGTGAAGGAGTTCCCATGAGATCTGATAATTTTCCTGGTTTTAAACGGGGCTTCCCCCTTCGCTCAGCACTCACTCTCTCTCCCGCCACTTTGTGAAGTGGTGCTTTCTGCCATAATTGTAAGTTTCCTCAAGCCTCCCCAGACATGCAGAACTCTGAGTCAATTAAACCTCTTTCCTTAATAAATTTATCCAGTTTTGGAGATTTCTTCACAGCAGTGTGAGAACAAACTGAAACAGAAACTTTTCCATGCAGGCCATCATCTCTAGCACATTTTAAACACATCGTCACACAATCTCTTTAAAAATTGGGAAATACGATAATTTTTAATTTAATATTTTATAATATCAAACTCTTACTGTTGTTTTATATAATATTATCTTTATTTCTTGTACAGAATTCTGTGCTAAATTCTTTGAAATATCCTTTATGATATTTTTGCTAGGTCATTTATTTTAAAATATCCTTATTATTTCCATTTAACATGTTATTAGATACCTTAGGATATACAGGAAATACACAAAGTAATGTAATAAATCCTCATGTGGTTATCACCTAGATTCAGCAATAATTGTGTCATGATAAATTAATTCATTTATATTTCTCTCCACCCTCATATTAATTTACAGCTAATTTCAGATATGATATTTTATCCATATATATTTTGTTTATCTATCATCTATCAATTTATCTTTTATTTGTAATATTACCACATACCACCACCGCACAAAAAAGCATTTATTTGTTAAAAACTTCAAATATCCAACGTTGAAAATTCCAATTAAATAAATCATATATACATATGTATGTATGTATATAAATCTTAACACTGTTTTCATTTTGAATGTAAATTTTAAAAAAGATTCACACATTGTGATTGGCTGACATTTCTTGTGGCTCTTTTAATCTATAGGTTCTCTTTCCATGTCATTGTTTTGTTTTGCTTTTAGTCATTTATTTTGGAAGAAATTGTGTTATTTTTACTATGGAATTTCCCACAGTCTGAATTTTGCGATTCCCGTCTATGTTGTGCAGTATCAGTTTTGTTTCTGAAAATGTTTAATTGCAGTTAAAGAATTGTCAGAATTCAATTTCAGAGGTTGATGTTATGTTCTTTCATCAGGCGACATGTGATATGTACATATCTCTCTTTTCTGATGTGAATAGCCTTTGATGTTCAATGCTTGGATTTACTGATTCACTGAAAACTTCAAAATAAAGTCATAATATTTTAATTTCCTTATTCATTTTCAATTTAGTAGGTGGAATTTTTCAATAGAGCAATTATGCCTCATCAAATTTTCAATTACATTGATACTTAGTTTATGTCAAAAGCAAAGAATAAATGCTTGATTCTTTAAATTTTGTAGGTTTAAAATAGTGAGTTGATTTACTAGATATTTGAAAAGAAAATAACATAAAACATGAATATATATACACACACACATATGTGTACTCATATGTTTATGAGTTGTGGTTTAGATTGGCAGTGTAAGTGCAGTATAAGTTAAACTCATATATATATATATGAGTTTCTTTTTAACTTTAACATATGAGTGAGAGCACACAGTATTTGTCTTTTTGTGAAACAATAAATTTATTGAGAGCAGATGTGTGTTGTAAGGCATGTTGAAGGAGTTCCTAAAACAAAAGAATCATGTTTCTGATTGTCATTTGTATTTATCCAAAAATAAAAAAGCATTAGGAATTTTAAAATAATTGAGAATAAAAGTAAGAACTATTTTCTTATTTTTAATTTACTTAGCAGAGCACCCATCGTAATGCTGTATTCTGGGTTTTAAATAATGCATGTAGAAATAAAATATATGTCACAATATAAAAAGTAGTGGGTAATATGAAGTATATTTTCCTAAGATTCTTACACCAGACATGGAAAGTAGACTGGTATTATTAAGGATGTACATTACAAGTCTAAAGTAAAACTTAGAAAATAACTATTTAAAATAAAATAGTATAATTAAGGATACTCACTTAATTTAAAAGCCAGGAAAAGAGCAACACAAAATAATAAAGAAAACATAAATCTAATAGAAAATAATTTTCAGGATGGTAGATTTCATTCCAACTACATTACAATTGCATTAAATGTAAAGAGTCTCAAGACCACAGTAAAAAATCACGGATCTTTAGATCTGATTTAGCAATAGCAGAATCCTACTATAAAATGTCTACAGAAACTTTACTTTAAATATAAAGACAGATTGTTACCAGTAAAAGGTTGAAAACGGAAGGTGTATCTTATCAATAGTCATCAAAAGAGACCTGTACTGCCTATGTTAATTACACAATATAGAGTCTATATAAAGAAAATTTACATAGTCTAAAGTCTGTATAAATAAAATTTCCAATGATAAAAGAAGACATTGCCCAGTGATAAGTGGTGGGAATTCTTAGCCTGTGTTGCAAGCTAGGAAAGCTTTCTTGTCTTCTCTTCCTTCTTGTTTTCCCCAAAGAAGTGAGAATAAACTGATTAATAAGGTTTTTGATTACTACATTTTCCATATTTATTCTACGAATAAGATATATTAAAAAACAACAAAAATGCATAAATTTCCTTTCTAAGCCTCTCAAGAAATAATCCATTGTCAATTCAACATTAATATTGTTTAGAACATATTTTTAAAATGGGAGATGTGATAGATATGAAGGGGAAGAAGTAAGTCAGAGAAGTATGACTGTGGCTCACTATGTATGTTACAAGTTTCTACATTACAAATTGTGACATATACTTAAATATTACTCCAAAAATATGAGATAGTATATATAACCGGGTCTTCCCAATAAGTGTAGAAAATACAATATCACATTATTTTCTTATGGGAGATGTTTTCACTTTTTTTCAGGGAATCAGGCTGACTAGGACACTAAGGAAATTTAAACCAAGATTTTTTCTTTTATCTTTCCTTTTTTTAAAATCTATATCAATTTTTATATCACCAACCTCCAACCAACTTCAGAGACAATTGGTTTTCTACTGCCAATCAAAATATTGTACTTTGTGCTACATTTTGCTGTTATAAATGTATAAAATATGTGTTATTGACTTTGGCGTAGCTTCAAAAGAGCAAGTTTCATCTGTTTACGGTGTTACCATCCCCACTATATGCTTGGGTGAGATCCTCTCTTGCTGATATTGAACAGAATAAAAATACGAGAGACAGGCAGTTTTAGGAGGAGGAAGATAAGTAGCATTTATTTTCCTTGGGCTTCTCCCTTTCTTCCTCTCAAAATTTGGCTATTTAAATTTTGCACAAACTCAATAATGGAACAAAGTTTCTTAACTTGCAGAATATTTATATGCTGAACATTGTCTAATGTGATCTCTGCTGCCGTGTGTAGAGGCATTAAGAAACCACCAGACTTCAAATCTTAGGTTTATCACTGTGTCACTTTGGGAAATTATGTTCTTGAGTCTCTGTTTCTTCATCTATAAAATGAGAAGATGACAGTATGATTTAAAAGGAATGTTGTGGGAACTCAATGAGTATACACATATGAAATACCACATAGAATGGAATTAAGCTTAGGGTCAGATAAAGCTTAAGCTTATCTGACCCAGATAAGCATTCAATAAATGTGGACTATTGCTATCATGGTTAACACTTGTGAACTCACCTGGGAAAACAGCTAGGAAAAACTTGATAGGTAGCACATTTCTGGTGAGTACCTTTATTAAAAATGGAAGTAGGGATTCCTTATGGCTTCCTTCAACGGGCTGCACAAACGTATGTATCAATGCATAAAGGTAGTTTAATCAAGATCTTATAACAGCATAGTCCTCTTTGAGAGGTAGGGTGGTAGGAGTGTTTTTAGGGGATATGATGTTTACCATTTTCATTAATAGAAGTTTCCCTCTTCTACTATTTACTCATTCATATAGATGTGGGAAAGATTTATCTCATAAAGACAGGGACTATTTCTCAGACACAGGTATGGTGAAAAAGAAGAGGCACAATAATCATTATTTACAGATAATAAAGTTGTTAAACTAGAATACCTCAAGAATCAAACTTTTTGATTGTAAAACAGTTTAGTTATATGTCAAGATGTAAGTTAAACATATTAAAAAGCACAGCATTAACTTCATATGCATCACTAAATTCCAAGAAATAATATAATGGAAATTACTTCATGTACCATAGGACAAAAATACAGCATTGTATTTCTAAAACAAAACGATGCTACTTAACTAAAGAAAAAGAAACAACAAAAAAATTCAAAGCAAAAAATAGCTTGAATAAGGGTTTGAATAACTGGAAATATGTATCCTTTAGGAAAGGTAAAAGAGAGAGGAAAAGGAGGAAGTGGAGGAAGAGAAGAAGGTGAGAAGAGGGAAATATCTTTTTGCATAAACCAGTATTTAATTAGGAGACAAAAAGTACACAGTAATTTGAAAACAGGAAGTTTTATATAAAGAAATATTAACCATATGCCTGGGATTGGTTATTAAGACTGAATAAAAGAAAAATAAAGGATTCTAAAAATTTCTCCAAGGCTTTAGAAAGGAAAACAGTTGGAAGAAATCTCTCTTCCTCAAAACTGTAATTCAGCCATTATTGGAGGGTGTGTTACTGCAGCCTACTAAATGGCAGAGAAGTTTCAGGATTGCCTTGGTGGTCTGAATGTGTCCACAGTGTCGGACTGAGTCTGGTGAGCAGGGAGCTGTGGACAGAGACTGAACCTAGAAGCCCCTCATTAGTGTGACATCCGACTGAGGCTGGAGCATGGGTAACTGTGGTTGGGTCTCTCAATCAAAACATCATCCACTGGGATGCTATCTGTCTAAAGGTAATGGACAAGGAGCTGGAGACTGACCAGCAAACATAAAGCCCTTATGAGGATGCTGGCAGGTCAAAGCTGGCAGTCAGAAATCCTCAATCAGCTCATTGTAAATAGTTGAGTTTGGTCAATGGGGAACTGCAAACCAGGACTGGCAAGGAGGTAACCCTCTGTTGGGTGTCACTGGGTCAAAACAAGGCAAAAGGAGATCTGCAAGCCAGGAAACCCCATCTGGGAAGCTGGGTGTCAAAGGTTGATAAGGCAGAGAACCCAGAGGGTAAGTGGCAAGCTACAAGCTGAGCACTACCGGGGTCTCTGTTAATTGGTGGATGCTTTCCAACACAGGAACAAGCCAACAAAGCATACACAAAAGGGAAAGAAAACTTCTTTTCTTATGTTTTCCAGGGTCCTTCTATCACTCTTTACTGACAAAACATAACATCGTGATGACTGACAAAGGAGAAACGCTGTTATATCACAAACAGGAGAAGGAAATGTCAGCTTGGAGCTGGGAGGCAATAAATTAATTAATAGGCACAATTTTGAATGTCAATTATGTTCAAAGTGATGTGTAGATTTAAAGCAATCGCAAGTAAATCCACATTTGATTTTGAGAGAATTTGTCAAAAATATATTCATGTAAATCTTAAATGACAGGTTTAACTATGTGTTCAAGGAGCCCCAAAACTCTGCAAATGGGATGTGGTGCAGTCCTGGTAATCAGGGCTCCAGGCTTCTTTAACCAGAGCAGCTCTGCTTTCATCTGCTCTTACTTTTGCTCACTGCATAGGCTGAGTTTGAAGGACTCTGCTGTCAAATGAAAGCAATCAGAAAACATATTCTGCAAAGTTTAAGCAGTGGAAAATAAGATTAAAAGAAAATAAGGTATGAGACTTGGCAATCATTAACATTTACAATTACTATAGGCTAAATATTGGAATATTTATTCAAATATAGATAGATCGTCATGGAAAACTGATTGCTTATATATGGACACAATTATAATAAACAATTTGTTATATGTTACAAGTGGCAACTCAAATCAAAAGAAAAATGTTTATTTTTCAACAAAGGGTGTTGGTATGCTTGAAAAGCTATTCTAAAACAAAGTGTCAATTTATATTCTTACATCACTTATAAAAATAAATTCCAGATGGAGTAAAGAGTAAAAAACAAATTTAAAAACCCTATGAAAGTTTAAAAAACGGATGGTTATCAAACCTAGAGTGTGGGTAGAACTTATAACATCAGAAAAAATAGATGCACATACTAAGCAAATGTGTACATAAGTCCCCAAATATTAAACATTTTAATATCAAAATGTAAGTAAATAAGCAAACTCTTTTTGCAACTCCAAAAAAGGAAAGGTCTATATATTTCAAGTGATTTACATAAAACAAAGGTGGCAAATCACATATAATTCTAAAACCAAAATAAATAAGTGATTATTGCTAGACTCCTCACAAATTACTGTTATAAGTGACTGAGATGCTAATAAAACTTTATAATGATAATCAAAAGAATTATAATTAAATCAGCATTTCTAAGTATATAAAATATCCTAACTTAATTACCTAGGAAAATCTACTGTTTAAAACGCTTGCTACCTTCGGTGCAGTAATTAATTTCTATCAAAATCTAGCTGAGATGAATATGCAAGCATGTAGCTATTAAAATAACTTCAGAAAGTTGAATGGAAAATGGTGGTCCTCAACTATAAAAAATATAGTACTCTAAAGTTATCAAATGTGGAGGGACATTTTGCTACATTTCTACTAAAGAATTTCACAAGCATGAAAGATGTATAGGCCAATGTCAAGGAAACTTTCACTAGAGTTAGATGGAACTGAACCTGGAATAAAACATGGGTTTGTAGTCGTAGAGGGGTAACCAAGATATACTAAGAGGAATAAATAGCACTAGCAAAGGTTATAAGACAGGAGAGTAAAGATATAATAGGTTATGGTAAAAGGAAGACAGAAAATATGAATTCTGGAGCAGATTACAGAGTGACTTGTAAAGTCTAAAGTTAGTAAGCCTAATGCAACATCAGTATGTCTGATGAATCTCATGGGACGGAGATTAGAAATAGATTACAAACGAGAAGACTGATGTAGTTTAAGTTAGAGTTAATATATGCCTATAAAAATACAGTAAAAGTGTATATATGAAGAAATAAACTCACGAATAAACCTTTTCTAATTGACTAGAATCAAGGGGAAGGGGAGAGTAGATGTTAACAAGAATTCCAATTACTTTTAAATCTGTTGTGGCAAAAAAACACAAAACAAAACAAAAAAAACCTAAGTACGGCAAGGAATACTAAAGCGGTGTTAATATTAAGGACAAATAATGGGCTTGATTTTAGACTTGCAGTGGAATGGAAAAATACAATCATTAAGTAAAACTTTTTATAAGTAATGGTCTGATCAAGGACCCAGGAGGGAGGTTAAGAATATGTAGGCTCAGTATGCAGGGGTTAAAATTAGGTACTAAACTGAAATTTATTATTTATTCATCTTCCTACAAAGAGAACATTTTTACAAAACCGGTTTCTTATCCTTCCCTTACCTTTCTCTCTCTCTCATCTTCTCTCTCTCCTCTCCCTTTCTCTCTCCTTCTTCCTTCCTTCCTTCACTTCTTTCCTTCCTTCCCCTTCCTTCCTTCCCTTCCTTCCTCCTCTCCTTCTTCCTTCCTTCCTTCCTTCTTTCTGTCCTGTCTCACTCTGTCACCAGCTGGAGTTCCGGTGGCATGATCTTAGCTCACTGCAACCTCTGCCTCCCGGGCTTCAAGCCGATCTTCTCTGCCTCAGCTTCCCGACTAGCTGGGAATACAGGTGACCACCACCCCAGCTAATTTTGGGTACTTTTAGTTAAAACGGTGTTTCCAACCATGATTTGGCCAGGATTGATCTCATCTCTTGACCTCAATGGTCGCCCGCCTCGGCCTCCCAAAGTGCTGGGATTCACAGGCATGAGTCACCGTGCTCAGCCTAAAAAGGAATTTCATATAGTGTTCATTTAGACTTCTAAATTAAGAGAACAAAATAATTTTAAGAGTATTTTGTGTATTAAGTATAGATGGGGAAGCTGTCAGGGAATTTCTACCTGTCTTTCTCATAAAACCCATTCTGTCTCTTCTTTCTCTCTCCAATTCAGCTTAGCATAATATTGGGCAATTAAGTTCTTAATTACCCATTTTTTCTCCCCTGGCTCACTGCTATGGGCTAAATATTTGTGTTTCCCCAGAAATTAAGTAGTGTATCAGCCTTAAATACTACCTTTTAGGTATTATGCTAGCCTTGGAAACCAGTTAAGATATTATTAGTGTCCTAATTAAAAATTGTTTCGTACGAGGAATCTATTGGGCGACAGATACTATTAAAATCTGGCCTTACTATACCTGCGCCATAATAATCGTATTCTCATTGTTTAATTGGAGAAGTCATTTCCTAGAAGCAAGTGTGCAACGTAGAAATTTACTCCCTTACAGGATTCTCTCTCCTGTGGTGATTCCCACCCTACTACCTAATGGCATGAAATCTTCCCTGCTCTCCCCTCATCCAAGAATTGACCATCATCCAAGTAATCTTATCTCCCAGTTTCCTTTCAAGCTAACCAGAGGAAATGCAGGACTAAATTATTGTTGGTTTCATTACATGATGATGTTAATAACAGTATGGGGGCCAGGGTGATTCGGAGGTCCAGAAGTTCAAAGGAATAAATGGACTTGGAGAGAGAAGACCATTTATAGGCAGAATTTTGTAGAAATATCCCAAGAAATTTGAGAAGATGGGTGACCTTGTATTGGTCACAGAAACAAACTTTTAGAATGCGGGTTGACCCCTGAGGAGAAACTCAGACTGTTCTCCACATGAGCAGCCACATTACACCCTCCACCTATCAATCAGAAGCAGTGCACCTGATGATTGGTCTCCTTTTAACAGCATTCTAAAACCAATGTGCTAGCTTTTACCGGTGTCTATCAAGCTAATAAGTAAGAAGCAATCTTTCAGCTCTTTTGATTTGCTTTTCAGTCACCTTTTGCTTGCATTGCCTTGTCCTGAATTGCCTTTTTCCTATTCTTTTCTTTTCATTTCATTTTCTGTTTCTTTAGTGCTTGAGTGGGTACGGTATGTCTTAGGTATATGTGTTTGGTGTCTTTTCAAGATGTCCTCTTGTTATTTCCCTCTGTAACTTCTTAGGAGAGACATTAAGGTTTGATACTTGCCTTTGAGAGCAGCCTAGTCCTCCTTCTCTTTGTATACCCTACCGTTTACTATTCTTGCTCTGTCACTGAAATTCATAACAGATTTTATGTACAAATAGTCTTTGCAGCTTTGGGATATAAGTAGATTGATTGGAATTAAATCATGCTAATAACAGACAACTGAAACAATTTTAAGCGCTCCTAACTACTTCTGGAAGAAAACTAGCCAAGCAACTGCAGACACTCAATATGTTAGTTGATTAAATAGATATGAACTGCTTTCTCTATGAGATAGTTTACAAAAACTTCTGTGAAACATAAACATACATTATTTTATTATTTATGTCAAGAAAGGCTGTTGTTCTGTTCAAATAGTATATGAATTTTAACGAAATTTCTTTCCTTCTTTATTTTTCTTTCTCTTTATTTTTATCTCCTCTCCTCTCTCCCATCCCTCCCTCCTCCCTCCCTCCCTCCCTTCTCCCCTTCCTTCCTTCCTTCCTTCGTTCCTTCCTTCCTTCCTTCCTTCCTTCCTTTTTTCCTTCCTTCCTTCCTTCCTCCTTCCCTCCCTTCCTACCTCCCTCCCCTCCTCCCTCTCTTTCTTCTATCCTTTCTCCTTATCTTCTTTCCTTTCTTTCTTTAACTTTCCTTTCTTTCTTTCTTTTTCTCTCTGCATCCACCAAGTCTTTTCATACTTCTATTTTACTTGTGCTGGGTGTGTGTATATTTTATGCAATTTTATTACATGTGTTCATGTATTCTCCACCACACTTAAGATACAGAAAATCACCCTCACTATTTGAATTTGTTTGGCATCCTATGACAAAATACCATAATTGGGTAGTTTATACACAGTGTACGTTTATTACTTACAGTTCTGGAGGCTGAGCAGTCCAAGATCAGGGTGTCTGCATGGTTGAGTTCTTGTGAGGGCCCTCTGCTGGGTTAGGAACTGCTGATTGCTTGCTCCACCCTCACTTAGTGGAAGGGAAGGACAGCTCTCTTGGGCCTCTTTTATAAGGAGACCAATGTCATTCATGAATGCGGAGCCTTCATAGCCTAATCACCTCCCAAAGGCCCCACTTTCTAATACTGTCACTTTGGTGATCAGGACTAACATATGAATTTGTGGGGACACAAACACTCAGACCATGACAATCCCTATAAAAATTATTCTTGTTTATATTTTTTATAACTTCCACCTCCTTTCTATATACCTACTCAAACACTAATCTTTTCTAAATATTATCTAAATGAAATCATACAGTATGTAATAGTATGTAACTTTTAGGAATCGGCTTTAAAAATTCAGCATAATTTTCTTGAGATTAATTAAAATTGTTGTGCAGATCACTAATTCATTCATTTTTATTGCTGGGTAGTATTCCATGGTAGGGATGTACCACAGTTTATCGATTTATCTGTTAAAAGACATCTGGGTAGTTTATATGCCACTATGAAGAAAGCTATAAAGAACATTAGTTTATAAGAGTGCAACAGGTGAGCCTTATGGAAGTTAGATGTTTAGTTGTATAAGACATGACTTCAATATTTTACAGAATGCTTATGCCGTTTTTACATACCCATCAGAAATGTATGAGTAATCAAGCGTCTTCACATCCTTGCTTCATTTAGTGTTGTTACCAATTTTATTTTAGTGATTCAGGTAAGTTTGTGGAATTACATCACATTGTGGGTCTAAGGTGCATTTCACTAATGACTAATAACATTGAATGTGTTTTCCAGGTGCGCCTTTATCATCTGTATATTCCTTTTGGTATAATGTCTCTTTATAAATTTTTCCCATATTCTACTTAATTTGCTTTATAATATGGAGTTTTCACAATTCTTTATATTTTCTAGGAATTAGCACATTATTAGATGCAGTGTTTGCAAATATTTTATCCCTGCATATGGTTTTTCTTTTTATCTTCTTGGGATATTTTACAAAGCAAAATTTTTTAATTTTGATGAAGTTCGAATTTTTCTTGTATGGGTTGAGTATTGGTGTCAAGTCTAATGACTTTTTGCCTAGCTATAGATCCCAAAGGTGTTCTCCTATTTTTTTGTATTTTTGTTTGTTTGTTTGTTTCTCTGAGAGTTTTAGACCTTAACATTTTACATTAGGTTCATAATCAATTTTGAGTTATGCTTTTTTCTCATCTGATTGCAGTTCCCAGAAATTTCAATATATATTAAATGAGATTGATGGGACAGGACATCTTTGCCTTTTCCCAAACTTAGGGGAAAGCATTTAGTCTCTTACTATTTAGTATGATGTCATGATGTTAGCTATAGTTTTATTTACTTATTTATTTTTTTGGTAGATACTCTTTACCAAAGGGAAGTACTTCCCCTCTATTTCTAATTTACTGAGAGGTTTTACCATAATGTGTGTTGGATTTTGTCAAATGTCTTTTCTGCCTCAATCAATATAATCTTATAATTTTTCTTCTTTAGCCTTTTTTGAATATTGTTTCAAATGTTGAGTCAGTCTTGCAAATCTGCAATAAATCTTACTTAAGTCACTTTATATATTGATGTATAGTCATTTTATATCTTGATGTATTTAATTTGCTAATATTTTGTTGAGAATGTTTTATGTCTAGATTAATAAAACATACTGACTTGTAGCTATTACTGTTGTTTGATTTTGGTACTGAGATTGTTTTAGGTTGTATAACAATAGTTAAGAGGAGTTTCTTTCTATTCTATTTTCTTGAGTAGACTGTATAAAATTCATCTTAACTCTTCAAATGTTTGGTAGAATTATCCACTGAAACAATCTGGACTTGGATATTTATTTTTCAGGAGCATTTGGATTTTGAATTTGATTTATTTAAAAGTTATAGGACTATTCGCATTGTTTTATTTTGTTTGTGTTTTGTTTTTTTATAGATTTTAAGTAATTGATCTTCCATTTTATAACTATAGGGTTTGCAAATAACCTCTTTCACTTAAAAGTTTGATGATTTGTGTCTTCTCTTCCTTTATGTTTTGCCCTAAAGATTATTGTTTTTAAATAATTCTCATCAGTATTGTTATAAGTTTGTCAATTATATTTTATTTTATTGAAGAGTCAGCTTTTCTTTCTTTGATTTTCTTTTTTACATATTTTCAATTTATG
>NW_016820553.1:0-1534 GCF_001698545.2 Rhinopithecus bieti | reverse complement strand
GAGATCAAGACCATCCTGGCTAACACATTGAAACCCCGTCTTTACTAAAATACAAAAAATTAGCCGGGCAAGGCGGCGTGCGCTTGTAGTCCCAGCTACTCGGAAAGCTGAGGCAGGAAAAGGGCGTGAACCCAGGGGAGGCGGAGGTTGCAGTGAGCCGAGATCGCGCCACTGCACTCCAGCCTGGGCGACAGAGTGAGACTCTGTCTCAAAAAAATAAATAAATAAATAAAAATAAATGAAGAAGTAGGGGGCTTCTCCTGGAGCTTTTCTGTCTGTTGACAGGTGACTGTTTCCAGGTTACATGATGCCCTATAAGTCCAGGTCGGGGTACACTGGGAAATAAAAGATAGGAGGTGGGGTGGGGACTCACCATCAGCTTGGTGAAAGTTTGCATTCTGATTTTCATTCTCAATTCATCTTTCATTAACATATGGTTTTCATTTACTTTTAAGCTTCGTGAAATTGCACCAGGACAGCATTTATTCTAGAGCAAACGTTCCCCCAGTACTGAGACAGAATCCTTTTGAGCACTCTACCTAAGGCCCCAGCCTTGTAAGGTTTCCACTCTCACGGTTTGAATAGAAATGACTTCCAGTCCTTTGTGATCCTTGGAGAGTATTCCTTGTGCTCCTTTTTGGCGGTTCTTTCTGCAGACAAATATGCTTATCATTTGTCGCTGAAATACTTGAGGGTAACTGTTTTCCGAGCTCTGGAATCCTCTCTCTGTGCTGATCTCTCTTCTTATATTCTGTCCTATCTGCCTTGACGTCCCCAGAATCTCAGCTCTAGGAGAATACTAGGTTTTGCCTGAGTTCCCACTCCCTGTACCTCTGTCGGGAATCCGTAGGCAGTAAATTTAGACAGTCATAGGGCTCACCTAATTTGTTTCTTATCTTTCACAGATCTCTTTCCTTCAATGTTTTAAACTTTTTTCCCGTATATTTTTGTCGGATTTTAAAGAGTTTCAGGAGGTAATGTAAGTCTAATCTCTCTTACTGGAAGCATAAATTTATAGGATATAATTGAATAAGTAATAGTGAAATCCAGACTAAAAATGCCTAATTATTTTAGAGATGATTGTGTGAGAGATAGCTTTACAAAGGAGGTGAAATTTGGGCAGGTGTGGTGGCTCACACCTGTAATCCCAGCATTTTGGGAGGCTGAGACAGGTGGCGGTTGGGGGGCATCCTTGAGGCCAGCCTGGGTAACATGACAAGATCCCTTTTCTACAAAACAACAACAACAAAGGAGGTCTAATTTAAACTAGACTTTGAAGGAGGGAGGATATTCCAGGTGAAAAAAAAATTTTTATTACCAATGAGATAGTTTGGAGAACAACCTGATAAGATGTGTCAGAGTACATAGGGAACTAATAAAAAATAAGGTTGGGGTCAGATCAAAGAAGTCTCTGAAAACCAGAAGTTGTGCTGTAATGCAGTGATAGCCTTTAAGAAGTTTTTAAAGTCTAAGCAGTGTTATATAATGAGCACAGAGTTTAAAATTAATATAAACATTTATGTCCAGCCTATGT
>NW_016820552.1:0-2471 GCF_001698545.2 Rhinopithecus bieti | reverse complement strand
GTTTTTAATTTAGGCAAATTACCTAAATTCTGGGTCCTCTCCACCCCGACCATCTAACCCTGTCCTCGCTTATAAAATAGAAATGTATTCTACGCTAAGATAAACAGACTCCTTTCTCCCTCCATCCTTTATTCTTCTACCTAGAGTTTTAAAATCATCATAAAATCGGCCGGGCGCGGTGGCTCAAGCCTGTAATCCCAGCACTTTGGGAGGCCGAGACGGGCGGATCACAAGTTCAGGAGATCGAGACCATCCTGGCTAACACAGTGAAACCCCGTCTCTACTAAAAAATACAAAAAACTAGCCGGGCGAGGTGGCGGGCGCCTGTAGTCCCAGCTACTCGGGAGGCTGAGGCAGGAGAATGGCGTAAACCCGGGAGGCGGAGCTTGCAGTGAGCTGAGATCCGGCCACTGCACTCCAGCCTAGGCGACAGAGCGAGACTCCGTCTCGAAAAAAAAAAAAAAAAAAAAGAAAAGAAAAAAAACATCATAAAATCGATGATAATTGAATAACTGAAGGATAAGTTGGTAATACTGAAGGACCACTATATCCAGGGAACGAACAAGTAACACCTTGAAGCCAGATGCATGTGAGATGGCAACTGACATCAAATTCAGGTCAAACAGATAACTCAGGTGAGGGAGACCATGGTACCTGGGAAATCTTTGCCTGGGCGTGGTGGCTTACGCCTGTAATCCCAGCACTTGGGCGGCAGGGGCTGGCAGATCACCTGAGGTCAGGAGTTCAAGACCAGCCTAGGCAACATGGCAAAACCCCATCTCTACTAAAACATACAGGCCAGGTGTTGCCTCACGCCTGAAATCCCAGCACTTTAGGAGGCCGAGGCGGGTGAATCACGAGGTCAGGAGTTATTTAAGACCAGCCTGGCCAAGATGGTGAAACCCCGTCTCTACTAAAAAATCCAAAAAAAAAAAAAAAAAAAATTGCAGGGTGTAGTGGCAAGCGCCTGTAATCCCAGGTACTTGGGAGGCTGAGGCAGAGAACTGCTTGAACCCAGGAAGGGGAGGATGCAGCGAGCCAAGACTGCACCAATGCACTCCAGCCTGTGTGATAGAGTGAGACTCCATCTAAAAATAAATAAATAAATAAAATAAAAAATACAAAAATTATCTGGGTATGGCAGGGAAGAAATAGGGGGACCGCCTGTAATTCCAGCTCCTCAGGAGGCTGAGGCAGGACAACCACTTGAACCTGGGAGGCAGAGGTTGCAGTGAGCTGAGATCGTGCCACTGCCCTCCAGCCTGGGTGACACAGCAAGACACCATCTTAAAACACACACACACACATTTGTCGACTACTTTGGTTCATGGGCTATCAGTCTGCAGTCTCTCTGAGATGTTACTTAACTGCTAGGCCAATAAAAAACTTACAGCATATAATGGACTGAAATGGAAATGGTGAGAACCACATAAAACATTTCTTGAAGAAATATGCATTCTTAGTTTCCAAAAATCACCTTCCAAGTGCTGTTGGTAGAAAATCACTAAGTAAACTGGGTACTGCCAGTGGCACTATTGTTTTCCCGGTCCCCATTCAAAACCTCAGCTACAGTTTGCTGTATTGTCTCCAATTCCATATTCTAGAACCAAGTCCCAAAATTATTTCGGTATCGTTATGTACAGTTATCTCTTTTTTGCCTTTCCCCTCTCCCTTTTCCAATCCCCTCTGCGAGGTCTCTAGTATACCCTTTCTTGCTTCCCCTTTACATTAACCAACTTTCCAACGTATCTCTTTTGCCTACTCCTACTCATCCCGATCTGTCTTCCCTATCCCCTTACTGAGTCTGCACCCCAACTTCTCCTCAATCACTAACATCTCTACTGGCTCAGTGGTGCTAGACTAAGTCCAAAGTCCTTCAAACTCAATTCAGCACAGGGCACCTTGGCCTTCCAGCACTTTGAGAGGCTGAGATGGAGGGATCACTTGAGGTCAGGCATTCAAGACCAGTCTGGCCAATGTGGTAAAACCCCGTCTCTACTAAAAATACAAAAACTAGCCAGGCATGGTGGCGGGCACCTGTAATCCCAGATACTCAGGAGGCTGAGGCAGACGAATGGCTTGAACCTGGGAGGCAGAGGTTGCAGTGAGCCAAGATCACACCACTACACTCCAGCCTGGGCAACAGAGCAAGATTCCATCTCAAAACAAATCAAAACAAACAACAACAACAAAAACAAACAACAACAACAAAAAAACCTCAATTCAGGACCCTCCATGGAGCCCAGACCTACTATTCCCATTTCTTTCTACAAGCTAAGCTTTCTGGCTTATTTTCACCAAAGCATATAGTCACTACCTCCTCTGTGCCTATTAATCCTTTAGCTCCCTTCCTAAAATCCCACCTCAAAGACTCATCATACTCAAAACCCAAGCTCCATTGCTGCTCCATAAAGTCCACCAGGCCACTAGAGTTCATGAAGGTCACCTGTTCCTCCAATTTTTTTTTTTTT
>NW_016820551.1:0-1235 GCF_001698545.2 Rhinopithecus bieti | reverse complement strand
TTATTTCTTTCTCTTGCCTGATTGCCCTGACCAGAACTTCCAATACTATGTTGAATGAGAGTGGTGAGAGAGGGCATCCTTGTGCCAGTTTTCAAAGGGAATGCTTCTAGTTTTTGCCCATTCAGTATGGTACTGCCTGTGGGTTTATCATAAATAGCTCTAATCAATACCTAGTTTATTCAGAGTTTTTAGCAGGAAGGGCTGTTGTATTTGTCAAATGCCTTTTCTGCATGTATTGAGATAATTTTTGTCATTGGTTCCATTTATGTGATGGATTACGTTTATTGATTTGCATATATTGAACCAGCCTTGCATCCCATGGATGAAGCTGAGTTGATCGTGGTAGATAGGCTTTTTGATGTGCTGCTAGATTCTGTTTGCCAGTATTTTATTGAGGATTTTTACATTGATGTTCATCAGGGATATTGGCCTGAAATTTTCTTTTGTTGTGTCTCTGCCAGGTTTTGATATCAGGATGATGCTGGCATCATAAAATGAGTTAGGGAGGATTCCATCTTTTTCTATTGTTCAGAATAGTTTCAGAAGGAATGGTACCAGCTCCTCTTTGTACCTCTGGTAGAATTTGACTGTGAATGTCTGGTCCTGGACATTTTTTTGCTTGGTAGGCTATTAGTTACTGCCTTAATGTCAGAATTTGTTATTGGTCTCTTTAGGATTTTACTTCTTCCTGGTTTAGACTTGGGAGGGTGTATGCATCCAGGAATTCATTGCATCCATTTCTTCTAGATTTTCCAGTTTATTTATGTGGAGGTGTTTATAGTGTTCTGAGATGTTAGTTTGTGTTTCTGTGTGATCAGTGGTGATATCCCCTATATCATTTTTATTGTCTATTTGATTCTTCTCTCTTTTCTTCTTTATCAGTCTGACTAGCAGTCTATCCATTTTGTTGATCCTTTCAAAAACCAGGTTCCTGGATTCATTGATTTCTTGAAGGGTTTTTTGTGTCTCTATCTCCTTCAGTTCTGCTCTGATCTTAGTTATTGCTTGTCTTCTGCTAGCTTTTGCATTTGTTTGCTCTTGGTTCTCTAGTTCTTTTAATTTTGATGTTAGGATGTCAATTTTTGATCTGTCCTGCTTTCTCTTGTGAGCATTTAGTGCTATAAATTTCCCTCTACACACTGCTTTAAATGTGTCCAAGAGGTTCTTGTACATTGTGTCTTCGTTCTCTTTGGTTTCAAAGAACATCTTTATTTCTGCCTTCATTTTGTTCTTTA